>NW_009646395.1:417111-435951 GCF_000708025.1 Charadrius vociferus | reverse complement strand
CCCTACACCTTTAACTAGTCTCATGCAGCTGAATGAAGGATAAAAACAGAGGCTGATGGAGCAGCCAACTGCACCATCAAATTTAAATGCTTTTGTGATGGCATACTGAGCAAAAGTTTGACCAGAGCTTGAGACAGTATTTCTGCATATCTCAGTGACAGAAGCAGTTCTTGAGGACACCAAAGGGTTCAGAGAACCTCTGTGCAGCCCCACCACCACAGGAGGTGGTTCTGCTCCATGGCAAATCTCAGCAGGCTGCTAGTGAGCAAGGCAGACACCATTGCACCTCTATGGAGAGAACAAAGATTTGAAGTCTTTTCAGAGGGGTGGGAAGCATCGAACAGGAGCCTGGAGAGAGACTCGACTTGCAGCTGAAGGTCTAGCACTTTTCTAGTATGTGATGAAGAGAACTGACCTCAAGGTTTTCTCAGTCCTCAGAGAGGAACCTATTTTCCCCATTGTAACCTACTGTTCTAAAATGACTCAAATATTCTTCTAGCATATATAGTCCTCTCAGTGATTTACAGCTGAGCTTCCTAACAGAAGAACAGACTCCAGGGGAAACTGCTTTTTGACCAAAAAGAACAAATCTTGTGCCACTGTCTTTAAGCAATGCCACTAAAATATGCATTTCTGATTGGAGTTGAGTGCCCAGTCCAGATTCCTGATACAGCCCCAGAGCAGACCTGGTCACTTGTAGAATCAAAAATCTCTTTCCTGACTTTTTCTGAATGATTCTCTTCCTCACTCCCCATTTCCCTGACTGAAAAGGGAGGGCTTTGTCATGACACAGTGAGCTCCGGCTGGCAAATCCCCTGGTAAGTGCTGGAGGTGGGAGATAATATAAGCAGAGAGATTTCATTGCATATGACCCGTTTTCTACATTCTGCTTTATCTGCTTTTGGCTATTTCAAAAGCAGGGTGAGAGGGTCCAGACGGTCTTTTCAGTCTGACAGAGATTGGATATTTTCACGTGTTTGTGAACTGCTCAGTTGATATTGCATGAGATGAAGTGCACTTACTTGGAGCTCTATTACTGAAGATTTAGATGGGACCAATGGGGGAGTGCAACAGAGTGTGTTGGAGATAGCAGGTGGAACAAGAAACAGAACCTACTTTGTCTGCCACCTCTGGATTAAGAAATCCAGAGGTTGGAATTTACTGGAAAAAGACAAGTAGTGGCGGGGGGTGGAAGATCCATGCCCAATACATTTCGAATTGACTTACTGTGCTAGTAACTCCCCTTAGGCACTCCATTTCGTATCACAAGCAATAGACTGTTACTGGAAGAAATAATTTAGTCTAACAGAACAGTAAGTATAGACTTTAGTAAATTAAGTGTCAAGATAAGATACCTTTAACTGAATTAGGGTTAGTGAGTTACGCACACTCTTTGAAGTAGTTGCCATACAAACCAATTTTGAAAATATTTCTGAAAAATACTAATATATGGCTTGATAAAACATTTTCTAACTATAATGTCCACATTAAGTTATTTAGAAACATAGAGAATTAGCTATGGCATACAGTTACCAAAGATTCCTTGATCCTTTAAAGTTTTTGGAATAAGCCAGGAGCTCACCTAAAGGCCTTTACTCCTGTATGTCTACGTTCTAACACACATATATGTTTTCCCCTTGAGGAAAGTGTAGTTTTGGGAGACAGAAAAAATAATATACAGTTAGTTAGCCATTGGAAGGAAAACTGAATGTCATCTACTGAACCATGTCCTTAGGGAAAACAGTAGCTGATGTTTCTACCGAGTTCATCCACTTGGTATATCGAGGTAAAATAAAAAGGATATCATTTTTTTACAGAAATGACATGGAAAGGATAATTATTAAGGCATATTAAGCTATTAGGAACAACACTGTGGTCCCATGATAACAATATTTCTCATGATAGAGGAATTAGATGCAGAAGTCCATTGAGAAATCTCAGCAATGAGCAGTATGAGAGAACGAGTGTGATGTGTGGATGGCAAAAAAAATGAAGCTAAAGAAATGCACATGACCACCCAACATTAACTGAGAAATCATGTGTTCAAGGAATTTGTCCCAGAAGAATCAGGTTTTCATAAGAAGGTGAAGAGATATTCACTTATCCTTACTGTGCAATATGAATAAAGAATGTAAGAATATAAGCTAAAATTTTCTACACTCATATGTGCAAATAATGATTATGTCCGTACAGAAGAATGAAAAACCTATTCAATCAAGAGTAAATATTATTTTGAAAACCAGTAATAAGGAAATCACCTGTTTTAAGGAGGGCTTGGGTGTTAAAGAAGGAAACTATTAGGTGCCATGCTCTCCTCCCTTCCCCCTTTTATTATTTTAATTGATTTAGAAGATGTCAACTTATAGAAGTAATCAGAAACAGTCATGCTATCTTCTCAATATAAAATTATTGGTGACTTGGCACTCAAGCTGTTTCTTCTAAATGCTTCCCCATGCCCTAAATGAGACACACATCTTCAATGTTTTTTGATTCTCTGACATCTGCCCGTGTAACTACTGCTAGGTTAACCTAAGCTGCTTGCAACAACACATACATATTCACCTACTGGCTATATTCTATTCTCTTTCTTAGTTACTGTACTATTTTCTGTATTATCCTATATTAAATACTACAGTTAACCTTGACTTTTGTAGTTCTAATCAGTAACAGTTTAAAACATTTCAGTTCGGTTCAGTTTAAAACGTTTCATGAAGCGTGAGATCACTCTTCCTACCTTTGTAGACAAAATGTACAACTCGCAATATGATAGCATCAATTCAAATTGGGGAGAGGAGGGAGAGAAGGAGGCCAAAGTTTACAGTGTAATTAACTACAGAGGAGCACTAGCTAATTTCAGCTTTTTCCACTTACCTTTCAACAATTGTTTCATTAGTTGGTCATAGTATAACAATACACCAGTGACAGTATTTGTTCCACATACAGACGGCATACTCGCATTTTTAGTGAAACAATCGCTCTCTACAACTACCTAAAGGGGGTTGTAGAGAGGTGGGGGTAGATCTCTTCTCCCAAGTAACAAGTGATAGGACAAGAAGAAACGGCCTCAAGTTGTGCCAGGGGAGGTTTAGGATGGATATTAGGAAAAAGTTCTTCACCAAAAGGGTTATGAAGCACTGGAACAGGCTGCCCAGGGAAGTGGTGGAAGCACCATCCCTGGGGGTATTTAAAAGAAGTGTAGATGTGGTGCTGAGGGACATGGTTTAGTGGTGGGTTTGGCAGTGTTAGGTTGATGGTTGGACTCGATGATCTTAAAGGTCCCTTCCAACCTAGACAACTCTGTGATTCTAATCCCTATGCTGTTGCACATTTCCAACACTTTTATGAAATTGCTGCCCTATTTTGGGAAGAGGTTTCTGCTCACTCGCCAATAGTCTGGTTAACAGTAGTTGTCCAAAGGCACATTACTAAGTTGCAAGTGGTGTAAGCTGCTATTAAGGGAATGGCGCTGACGACTGCAGTGGGATACAGGGTGCCCATTACTTCTGTCCCAGTCACTCAAGCGAAATACAGTAAGATTGGACAACCACACCAATGGGTCTTAGGGCATCTTTTTAAGATGTTTTCAGCTAACAGGGCTAGCAGAACCACCCAACATCTTTATGAATAGTAAAATCAATGGATGCACCCGTACCTTTTAATTTCCAAAGTGGCTGGTGCCATTTAGGTGCAAAGAACCAAACGTTTCATTAAAAATTTCATAAGCCACAGGTTGACAGAGAATAAGCTTCTGCAGTTCCTTCTGGTTAAGCTAGCAGCTGCAAAAGTCTAACCACTACCTCTCCAGAGCTTAAGAAGCTGTCTCCCAAATCGAGGGGAAACCTATCCCTACACACACTAACAACTGATCTGTGGCTTCTTCCTTTTCATTTCTATTCAGGTTCCTGGACTGCAGTCAGTTAGCAGCAGAGAACTGTGAGGTTATATCACCAATCTGAAGATCCGTCTCTAGATATTCCGTCACACTCTGTACAGTTACTTAGCACTGGTTACTTCTGCCATTTTCGGCAAAACTTCGGATCTAGCTACGTGTTGTTATTTGCTCAAGAGAGAAGGGTCCCTATGATTGAGGTGTTGCAAGACTCCCTCTGGTCAGCCACCTGCTGCACCAGTCGGTAATTAACATCCCAGACCTATTCCAGAGCAATTTGACAAGGCAGGTTGGGACAGTGGCTGTCCATAGGTTCAGAAGAAGGCAAGGTCTTCCACAGCTTTTCAGGGTCTTGGGCTTCTCAGTGAGTCTCCAGGACTACAACTTTTAACCGCTGTATTTTCTGTATACATCTCTGGTTTCAGCCATGAGCATGGGAGATCTTTCCACTGGGCCAGGCGGCAAAAGAGTAAAAATCTTCTCAGAAACCTCGTTAATGCATCTTTCCCCACCCCCACCACTGTCTAGTACAATTTGTTTTAAAGCCTTGTAAGTCAGAAGCTGTTTCCTCAAGCACTCTGCAGCACTTGGCTTTCCCCTCCAAGCACAGAGACTAAACACAGGAACTGCAGAGAGTCCTGTCACCGTCGTGAGGATTGTCACAGAGCTGAATCCTCCCTGACAGCAGGTACCACTGATGGTGGAATGTATATAACCCATGCAGGTCTGGGTGTCCCATGGGGAGCCTCCAGTGTATCTGTTGTTCTTCCCTGTATTAACTGGATGTAGGAACAGCAGTGTCCATCACTCGTTGCTGCCAGTGAAAGGCTCGCACCTCAGCCTGTACTTACATGCTTGAATCAGCTTGTTCTTTAGGAAGAAGGTGACCTACTTCAAAAACCTTAAAAAAAAAAATCTTGAGTGTTTCTGTTGCTGGCAATAATGACTTCAGACACTGGACACCTCAGAGTCCCTGAAAACCAGCAATAGAAACTCCTACTGAGAAGTCGAGGCAATCTGCTTGCTCTCATCTGCCAGGGTCGGTTTGTTTTTTTGCTTGTCTGCTCCCTCCAGAGGCCAAAGAGACAAGGGCATTTTGCTGACGATGTTCCTCAATCGGAAATAAAATTAATTAACTTAACCATAAAGAAGAGTCGGGCTGATTAAGGAATATATGTGCTACTGACTGCAGAAGAGACTCCAGCGCCATCACAGCCTAGAGACACAAGAGTACTGCAAAAGAGAATTTACTGTCAGGCGAGTGATGCAGTAGGTTAAGGCCCTTTAACTGTTACCAAGTCTCTTTCAGCTTCTGATTAAGCTTTGCTTTCTTGAGCTGACAGCCTGGGCGTAAATGAAACTGTTGTGCAAGTATCCTCTCTGTCTACAAACACATTGGAAAAAGGAAGAAGAAAAGCTAACTCATAGGAAGGACAACACAGTCTCATCTCTATATTTTTTTTTAAAGGTATTTTTGTCCTACTAAGCATCTAAAGGAAAGCCTGGAAACATAACTGGTGTAATTAAAAGATCTGGATCCCAAGTGTGGCCCAGGAGCAAACAAGCACTTGAAAGGAGAAACAAGTCTTTAGATGCTTCTAGTGGTACCCTGCTGCTGGCACTTACTTCCTAGATGGAATTACTACAAGAAAGTACTCACTATTTTTAGTTTGCCTCTCGATTTGGTTGAGATTGTATTTTACAATCACAGACGTGATCTTTGACATTAAATTTGATGTGCAAGATATAGCACAAGCAACCTGAATTAATCAATAGGAACTCTGACTCATGCTTGCTGTGATGATAAAAATAATAAAGGGAAGGCATCCTTCCTGGTCATCTCTTCTTCCTCCTTCTCCAAAGGGAAGGGCATACACAGCCTGAGAAATAAATTCTGAACATTCATTGCTTTGTATAAAAATGCGAAAGCATTGCCAACAGCTACCTTCACAAAAGCCATCTATGGGCCTAAAGTTTAAAGGGACAAATAAAGCTGCGCTCAGACTACTCTCAGATTATTTCAGATAATACTTCCCTCTTCCCACACCTCTTCCAAAAAGCAGCATTTATTTTAACTTTCAAGTCCTCACTTCTATGAAAGGGCCAAACTACCTATAGGATAACATAGTGTTGTCCACAGATGAAAAGCTAGGCTTGAGACCTCTAGCGAACCATATGACACAGGTACAGAAGTCCCATGATATTCGTGTTCAATAACAGCAAATAATCGTGGCTTAGACTGGAGCGTGCTCAACAGCAGGAACAGTCAACATCCCAACTCACCTGAAAACAGGACGTACCTTAGAATCATGGAATCATAGAATCGTCTGTGCTGGGAGGGACCTTTAAGAAATCAGGGCCAATCATTAACCTAACACTGCCAAAAGCACCACTAAACCATGTCCCTCAGCACCACGTCTACCTGTCTTTTAAATACCTCCAGGGATGGTGGCTCAACCACTTCCCTGGGCAGCCTGTTCCAGTGCTTCATAAGCCTTTTGGTGAAGAACTTTTTCCTAATATCCATCTTAAACCTCCCCTGGCACAACTTGAAGCCATTTCCTCTTGTCCCATCACTTGTTACTTGGGAGAAGAGATCTATCCCCCACTTCTTTACAACCTCCTTTCAGGTAGCTGTAGAGAGTGATAAGGTCTCCCCTCAGCTTCCTTTTCTCCAGACCTTATCACCAGAGGTCCCCAGGGAGCTGCAGTCCCAGCATTAGTTCACAATCTACACATGCCATGAGCCCTGTCCTTTCATCCTGAAGAACCTGGTCAGGATGGTGGTACCCGCTGGGTACCACAGCGAGCAAACTGTCACCCTCAGTCATCAGCTCATTTTCATTCATGGACGTCACACAGATTACAGAGCAATCATTGTCCCAGCCTAACCTCTACCAGCTTGTACACTGTACACTAATTAAGTGTGTGTGTATATATATAGTACCATATATATGTACAGTATATAACATAAGTATGTATGGCACTGGCACATAGTAGCACACATACGCATACTAGCATAGACACTGAACAGTCATATGATACAACCTATCAGTAGTAACAAGTAAATGGTCCAGAGCTCAACAATTGTGCCTCGCCGGATCCTCCTCCTCTTGCATATGGAGAGGAGAGTTTGGGTTTTTTGTTTTAAAACAATATACTTTTTTTCAATTAGTGTGTCTGGACTATATCTGCTAAGGATTAGGGTGGAAAAGCATTAGGACTGTCCAGCCAAATGCACAGCCACCCCTATTATAAGGTGAAGAAACAAAGAACATTGGGAGCAATGATCAAAAATCACGTTTCAAAGTTTTAATGACAAAGAAGACCTCAAAGTGGGAAACATATTAGCGAACACAATGTTTACACTTTAGCTGCAGGATGGCAATGTTTGATCCCCCCGTTCAATTTTACACTATAGGTAAAAAGCCAGCAGCAGTTCCCAAAGTTAAACAAGAATTATTAAAAATGTATCTTGAAAATACTTTTACAGATGGAGCACCTTTCATAGCTTTAGAGTCAGCAATCTTGTAACCCTCCACATGGCAGCTGCTCTTCTACCACTGTTCTTTGCATGGAGACACTGAAAAGAGAGCTACTTGTGCAAACTCTCCTCCCCCTCCCCCAAGAAGAGAGAAGCAAGAAGGGACGATACAGAATCACAGAATCACCTAGGTTGGAAGGGATCTTGAAGATCATCATGTCCAACCATCAACCTAACACTGCCAACACCACCACTAAACCATGTCCCTCAGCACCACGTCTACCTGTCTTTTAAATAACTCCAGGATGGCAATTCTGCCACTTCCCTGGGCAGCCTGTTCCAGTGCTTGACAAACCTTTCTGTGAAGAAATTTTGCTCGCTATCTATCCTAAACCTCCCCTGGTGCAACCTGAGGCCATTTCCTCTTGTCCTATTGCTTGTTACTTGGGAGAAGGGACTGACCCCCACCTCATTACAACCTCCTCTCAGGTAGTTGTAGAGAGCGATAAGGTCTCCCCTCAGCCTCCTTTTCTCCAGGCTAAACAATAAAGCTGCTTAGATTGTCTGTGAAAAGAGCTTTAGCAGTGGACAGAGAAACAAGATGAGGATTGAAGGAAGGCGACACAGCCTAGTGTGTAAGTAGAAACCAGATGATGCTGAGACAGAGCATTAGTAAGAAAGTAATAGTTAAAATAGGAAATTTCCTTAAAAACTCTGCAGAGTTTAATCTGAGCCAGACACGAGTCTGCAAGCAATAAAGATTGGAGGGAACCTCAGGGCAAATCATAACCAATTCTGCCAGGAACAGAGTTTCACCTCTGTCTCACAGTTGAAGTCTCTGTTACACTGGGGAACTCCGGTACAGCAAAGTAAGTTCAACAGCAGTGTATTCATTTGTATTTCTCCCCACCACGGACCATGCACTTTACTTTTTTCCCACATGTGTAAGATTGGTTTTGGCAAGTATACTTCCATCATATCTCTATCTTCAGTAAATATCCATTGCAATTTAATCATGAACCTTTGTTCCTCAGGGGTTGGTACTGGGACCAGTACTATTTAACAGATTTGTTGGTGACATGGATGTTGGGACTGAGCACACCCTCAGCAAGTTTGCCACAGACACCAAGCTGTGTGGAGCAGTTGACATGCTGGAGAGGAGGGATGCCATCCAGAGGGACCTGGACAGGCTGGAGAAGTGGGCCCAAGCCAACCTCATGCAGTTCAACAAGGCCAAGTGCAAGGTCTGACATCTGGGTCGGGGCAATCCCAACTACAAATACAGGCTCGGCAGGGAATGGCTGGAGAGCAGCCCTGAGGAAGACTTTGGGGTGTTGGTGGATGAGCTCAACGTGAGCCAGCAATGTGTGCTCACAGCCCAGAAGGCCAACTGTATCCTGGGCTGCATCAGAAAAAGCGTGGCCAGCAGGTCAAGGGGGGTGATTCTACCCCTTTACTCCACTCTGGTGAGACCCCACCTGGAATACTGCATCCAGCTCTAGAGCCCCCAGCATAGGAAAGACATGGACCTGTTGGAGCAGGTCCAGAGGAGGGCCATGAAGATGATCAGAGGGCTGGAGCACCTCTCATGTGAAGAAAGACTGAGAGTTGGGGTTGTTCTGCAGAAGAGAAGGCTCCAGGGAGACCTTATAGCAGCTTTCCAGTACCTAAAGGGTACCTACAAGAAAGCTGAAGAGGAACTTTTTACAAGGGCATGTAGTGATAGGACGAGGGGTAGTGGTTTTAAACTGGAAGAGGGGAGATTTAGATTAGATACTAGGAAGAAATTTTTCACTCTGAGGCTGGTGAGGCACTGGAACAGGTTGCCCAAGGAAGCTGTGGAGGCCCCATCCCTGGAAGTGTTCAAGGCCAGGCTGGATGGGGCTTTGCACAACCTGGTCTAATGGGAGGTGTCCCTGCCCATGGCAGGGGGGTTGGAACTAAGTGATCTTTAAGGTCCCTTCCAACCCAAACCATTCTATGATTCCTTCTGCTAGCACAACTGAAAGAACAGACAGCTTCTGCACTTGGACCTCAAGATCAGTTTTGAGAACTTTTAACCATTTTCAGAGCTGCTTTTAGCCAACTTAATATGTCGAGGAAACCAATTAGCTAGGGAATAGTTTATAAACCTTATTCTGAAACATTACAGCATTTATGTTGCTTCACAATTGAACCTTATAGGCATACAAAGACAGTAAATTCATATACTTTAAAATCAGTGGAGTTGGAATGCTGTATTGGTATCTTTCCCCAGTACTTACCAAGTTTTTACAACAAATATTTTAAACCCATGAAACATTTGGTAAAATTGCTGAATACTAAGAAAATGTTATCCCTAGAATAAGATACCAGATCCATGTACGGAAAATAGACACCATAATTAAAGAAAAAAGAGAAGACATTTCTGCAAAAGCTCTGGGAGTTCGCATCTAGCACAGGACTCCTCCTTAAAAATCATGTAAAGCAATGAGGCCACTCCATATTTAAAGCCATTTTGTTTTTATCTATTGGGGTAGTCACTTTACATCATACCAAAAAGACTGTATAACGAATACAAGTGTCAAGAATTAGATTTTTATGGCACAAAAGGAAGTTTTCCATTAACCTGCTTTCAGAGTTGTTAAATACATAATTGAAGACAAAGAAACTAATGCTATCACAAAATAATATTTGCATGACGATGTTAGTCTTTATTCAGCGCCTTAACTGACTTTTCCAGTCTGAAGGTGGAGAAGAATCTTTCCATTAATTTGTTTCAGTGATTTATTCTGGATGAAAAGATTCTTTTCCTACGTTTGACACAAATTTATTTTCTCATTTATACTGTTATTCAAAGTTCACATAAGTTTTAACGTTGTACCTTACAATGTATGGAATTTAAGATTAAAATAAAACTCTACTCTTAACATAACCTTTTCTATAATGTAAAAAATATTCTACACGTTTAACATATCAAGAATGTTAAGCATTCGATTTGGGGAAAAACTATTTCTTGTATTTTTCAGTACGAACCCAACTGTTAATGGTCTATATTAAAGTATCCCTGTCCAGTTGGGTGCCACCCAGTGTTCATCTTCTGCAACTACAGCTTGACCACTGCACTTGCAAGACAGAAGAGCTATGCCTACAAGACAGTTTTGAACAACTGCAAATTTGAGATGCTGCTTACTTTTTATCCTTACTTCTGCCCTACCCCTCCACTGTGACAAATTTACATCTTTGAAATAATGAGCGTTTTTATCAAAATCAGTATAAAAATAGCAGCACGCTACTAGACATGAAAAGCAGATTCATCATGCATTATGAATTTAAATGCAGATTTCTGCCTTCCTTTTATATTATCAAAATCTTTTTCAAGTTAACGTCAAGGCAAGGGATATGAGGACAGACACTGCATAGTACGATTTGATACTAATCCAAACTGGGTATTTGTATTTAATCAAAATCCATGATAATTACAGGGTAAACAATTTTTATTTCAAAATACAAGTTTAACTGGAATTGTAGTGATGAAAGCAGAAGAGGGAAAAATGCAGTCTTTTACAGCCCATGTCACTGTATCTCACTTACATCCAGAGGTAAAAGCTCTAATTGGTGAAGAGACAAAATATTTGTGGCGTTTCATTGAACCTTTGTGATAATCCAGCATTATCCATTTCTAAAGAAATATAAATACTTTAAAACAAACATTGAAAATAAATCCTTTTGATGTAACAAACTACACTCTTTACTGAGAATTTTCAGTCTTCTTAAAAGAAAGGGACTTCACCCAAAAAATAATCGAAATATCAATGTAGAACAATCCTTGGAGGAAAAAAGTCGGAATGTAAACCTCTGTTCCAAATTAGATCTGAAAAGCAAAAACAGCACATCATGTATTTAATTCACATGCATTTCTCAACAAGCAACTCTGTCTTTAAGCTATTTTTACGGTTCAACAGGAGGCTTCCTGAACTCAATACAGTACTTTTTTTGGCTCAGCTCATACCCCGTTTTCTTAACATGTGAACGATTACTCTCCTCTTATGTCCCCACCACCGTTATGGTACTATAGTTATGCAAATGAGTGATTCTGCCAACATAATTACGCATAAATGGTACAGATATAAATTAGCCCATGATTCTCAAAAATGAAAACAAACCCAAGTTTAAGGGTAACTTCCCTAATTAGTGGCTATCCAAATTAACTTGTTGGCAAAATGCAAGTTTTTCTACCCGTTCTTCTGACAACAAAGGAAAGGTCCCACCGAGTCTTTCAAGTTAACTCTGATCTCGGAAGCCGCCCTTCATTCTAGGCAGAACAGGATGATCCTCAGAGAGGTTGTTCACTTTTTATCTCTTTATGTCTTTTCCTTTCTTAAATTATGATATTAATATTATATTGCATGGCTGACAGAAGCTTAAAAACAATCACAGCTGCTCACATACATTATTCCACACAAAGATCCATTAGTTTGCAAGTTTTAGTATTTCAATATTCCTACAGCTACTTATCACTTTGGTATCTTACAATAGCTGCATTATTAAAAGCATGCAGTACTAGAAAGTGTTTCTAGATTCAGTAAGCTAAATCTTCAGTAAGTGCAACAACTGACAGGTCCAAAGTGCAATTTTCACAAGTCTGAAGAAAAATTCATCAAAACTCTGACATTTTTAAGATGTTTGATCTAAGGCATCATATACTAAGAACCTCAAAGAAGTCAAAATAACGTAAGCATTTAAAGAGAATTAGTCATATTACCAACTCAGAGAGAGAGGACTAAAAAGATGAAGAATTAAAACATAATAATATACTTAGAACAGTCTATCCAATTAAGTTAACTCACTGGCTCAGCAAGTTACTGCTTATCCTCTCAGCCAGTTGACCCTGCACACATTCATCTCTCAACAGCAAAGTAAAGTGTATCATCTTAGAAAACATTTCACAGCAGATTCTACTTCGGCAATTTGCAATATAATTTGAATTCTAACAATTTTGCTACTACAATTTGAGTGTGCATGGTAAGTTACTATGGCTTAGTGATAAGCAGTAACACAACTGATGGTGACAATCTGTAAATTCAGGATTACGGTTAACTTTAGTAACTACTAAGATGCAGCTTTTTATGATTTTTATGTAAACAGAAATGGAGACTTAAAGTCTATGGCTTTTTGAAACCACAAATCCCTCGATTATTTCTGTATTTATTATTAGATACCGAGGTTGTTAAAACTACAGAGGAATCAGAACCTACGTGTATTCCTGCAATTCCCCACAACACCTACATAACCTGTCACCCATTCCAGCAGTTGGGGCCCAGTGTAGTTTGCATCAGCAGCTCATGGCTCGCCCTGCCTCACCTGAGCCGGCCGCAGCCGCCCTACATGGCACAGGAGCCGACCCACCACTGGTTGTGCCTGCTCCCTCAGAGGTCCTTCCAGCCTACTGTGCGGGGGACGCAAGGAAATCCTACTCGCCTGCTAAACCTTCCTATATCATCTGTTTTGCTTTCCATCACCAGCTTGTTGTAAGGAGCTTAGAGGGCTACGTTCAGTTCCTCCAATATGAACACACCCAGCTACATCTATGTACGTAGTCGTCAACCCACCTAACTGCGGCTCCTCACCCATGCACGCGCACACACATATATAAGTACGCACAATCATTAGAATGGACGCCGCTACGTAACTCTAGGTCTTTGGGGTCAAACGATTTGGATTTTCTTTTAAGCATCTTAAGGGTAATGAGAAGACTGCTCTCCATCTATGTTTTAATAGTAAGGCACTACGCACACTATTTGCTTAGAGGTCAACTAGAGGATGATTGCAGGACAGCAGAGAGAACAGAAAGCTGGCAGGCGTACATCCACACCACTTTCTGAAGCAGTCCCTGAGAAGGTGAGCTATTCTGAACATCAATGTATTGCCTTCCTTGCTCTAAAACAATGAAAAACAGCGTATTGCCAAAGATGACAGTTTCAAGCATATGATACAAAATATACATTTACTACTTACGTCATCAATATCTTCATCATCATCTCCAATATCATCAAACTGGATTTCATCATCATCTCCAGGACCAAATGTGTCTGTTTCATTGATTTTAGCTAAAAAGGGATTTAGAGAAGTTAAGGAGCGCACTCACACCAAGTCAAGATAGACTAAATATTCCTGTCCAGTATGAACTTCCAATCTGAAGTGAAAAAATTCTTACCGTGTTCTGGAAGCTCCCCATATGCTTTCAGACTTCTGGCTTCATCTGCATTGTACTTTAGAATAACATCAGCCTTGTTATCCTAAATAAGAATTTATCAGAATTTGTTAGTCATCTATGAAGAAAAAACTCCCTATTAGCTTCAGCAGACTAGTAACACCTGTATTATTTATAGAACACCTTGTTTCTCCCTCCCCTCCAGTTACTTTAAATCTGAAGTAAAAAATGCTCATTTGTAGAATATCTTCATTTCTTATGGGTGATAACTTAATTTTTTCCTATTATAAGTAATTTGAGAAGTTTAGTTTCATGCCTTCGAAATTAATCTTTCTTCAGAGAACACACAGAATGAGGTGTTTGATGGTCAGTCAGAAAGTGTCGAGACTTTCAAGTTTTAAGTAGTTTAACATATACAGTAAAAGATAGTATCTTAAATGTTTTACAACTCTAACGTATGTTTCAGAAGCAGAATCTATCTTCAAACAACTGATGACGTAACACTAACATTCACGAAAAAGCATTTACCTAATGAAAATTTGACAACTGTTTTCCATTAACCTTTACGTTAGGTAAAATTATGCTACTCCGGTTTTGGAAATTTAATCTGATCAATTGGCCTTTTAAGGTAAAAGCCTAAACATCAAGGCTCCAAAATTCTGATTACCAAAAATTCAGGTTATCCCTGTGTTTGGTGCTTGGCTCAATCTCCCTTGTATCACAGGATCCAAGCATCAAACAGCTACACCTGGAAAAAAAAGGTCAGGTGTGATGCGAGTAAGCACCTTCACTCACAAAGTCTCAGGGTGCAATTTAGAAGAACAAGTTGAACCAGGATTTGTCATCTACTCAAGACAATCTTTCTGTAACACACGGAAACTAAAAGTCATGATTTAGCAAAACTAAATACAAATTCAAAGAAAGTTAGATGGGAATTTCCTCATGACATCTGCTACAATTTAACATTAAATAAAGCTGTTTGTAAGATATTCTTCATTGGCAAATTACTTTGAATTTTTACCTGGTAGTCTCTTAAGCCAACCAATATAATATCAGATGTATTTATCCAAACCTGAAACAGAAAACATATGTTATATTGCAGGAATTCAACTTTTGTTGTATAACACAAGAGCCAAACAGCACATTTCGGTTTGTTTGCCGAGACACATGAAACACTTCACTAGAGCCACCATTTTCACTTTCTAACCAGTAAAACAGAAATGTCCAATTTGATATTTTAACAGCAAAATCAAGGTCATAAATACTCATAGATACATTATTTCACATGTTACGGAGCTATTACTAAGGCAAATCAAACTTCTCTGAAGAGCTTCTAGCCAACAGGGTCATTATTAAGCCCTAACTTCTGAGAAAACAGAAATAATGCATCAAGCCGCCACCCTGTGAGCTGAACTCCTCCAGGGCCAAAATGAAAGAAAAACCTGATGAAGGGGGAGATGGACAATCACAGTGAAGAGCACGGGAAAACTGAGTTGTTGCTAGTAACTGACTATGCTAATCAGTCAAAGCAAAGCCAGAAGCCTGCAAACCAGGACATGATAATTGAAATGCACAAGATAGTTCTATCCCACATCAGCTTAATTTTTTTTTTGGAGATGGAATATATTTCAGTTGAGATTTCCTTTCTTTTAGAAAAAAAGAATAGCTCAGTGATGTTTTCTATAGCAACAAATTAATTCTGCAGCACCTAGCATTCACCTATGCACATTCTCTATTACCTTCAACAGTTTATTGCAGTGTATTGCTGGCAGCCAGCGGGGCTCACACTGGTACCAAGACACGTGCATTCACTGGTCTCCCAAAACAGACAGGTGGAACAATCCAGAATGAACACAGCGAACATCTGTTTTTATTGAGAACAGACTGTCTATCTGAGAAGACCCCCTCTGTACTATACGCTAGTAGAGGACAGAAAGCTGTAACATCTGACGAGGGCAAGAGGGGATACCATCCAAAGATGGTCCCCAAAGTTAAGACTGCAAACTCGTACACCTGACTTCCCTGAAGGTACAAACTTTTGCAGATCACCTTTGCATGAACATATTTTGGGAACTGACAAAGTGGACAATGAAATGGTGGCATCTGAGGTACCCGTAGGATGCTATAAAGACATCTTCCCAAACCCCTCTTATTGAACTATTCTCAGATAAGTCACTTAGTGAGAAGATGACTATAATTATCCAGTTCCTTCACAGATTAAACTAAGTGGGGCATTAAAGCCCAATTATTACCAGTTTTGGGAAACAGCATACAGAAGAGGTGGCTTTGGACAACCCTTTTACAGCCTTATTTTCCCATGCTGGTTGTCAGTCTTCATGTTAACGTAAGTTCTCCTGCTAAGCTAAGCACTGATCTAGTCTCAGATAAAACATGCTGATTTTCCAAATAATCATCAAGTTCCCCATCTACAATTAGGGACCTTTTAAATATTTGGTATACATATAAGTTTCCAGAATACGAAAAATTCGTATTTCATAAGCAGCCAAAACCCCTCCCCTGAAATATACACATCCAAAGGCAGCCCTTCAACTAGGAGTTTCATCAAAAGTCAGACTGCCTATTTTTGTGCCAACAACACAAACAGAAGAACAAACTACTTTACTATCAAAAAAGAAGATATTAAGAACAGTAGAAACATTAACTTTTGCAATGAGCTACATATGTAAATTTTTAGAAGTACATATCACGCATAATGCCACTGTTTTCTATTGCAATGTTTCAGAATTACCTTTTTTCTTAGTTTCCCTCTAATATGACATAACCTTTTCACACCATCGAAACATAATGCCTCCAGTCTTCCATTGCCTAACATCTTGATCACCTGGGCATATTCTGAAAGAGACAGTAACACATAGCAAAACTTCTAAATACAGGTTCATGAAACAACCGATAACTTTTGCCACTGTAACCAAAATTTGCTGTAACATTTTATCAAACACGAACAGCCGAGAGGAGCTTTGATCAGCCACACAGGCCGCTGAATGTATCAAAGTTTTCATTATCATTGTTGATGTTAAAGTTTTCCAACACTGCTCATTCTGGGTTGTATCCATGTTTTTGTTCTCTCTGAAACGCTAACTACAGAGAAGTTTTAGAGCTATCAAAGTCACACTCAGAGTTTGAAAGTTTATGACAGCCTCGCAGCTCCTGCCCTAACAGACAAAATCTCATGCTGTCATTGAGGGAAGAGGAGAGAGGAGCACATTCTGTATACCCAGCTGATACTCTTGAGTCCCTTCTGCAGAGGCTCTATGGAAAAAAAATGCTGTTCTTGAAAGGACGCATTCTGGTGTTCTTGGAAACTGTCTCAAAGGCAAGCAACAGCCTTCAGCTGAAAACTGCAAAGCTGCTCTCCAATACCCACCCTCAATCTCTTACCCCGTATTTAATCTCCATCCCTCACTGAGTTCCAGGAATCACTACGGAAGTACCTCACACACACTATTAAAGTTTGCAGCATAATGTATTACCATTTAACTGAAAAGAATAAAGCTTGTAAGAACTCTAACTTTATTATAAAGCTTGTTCGAATTCTAACGTTATCTGACCGCCCATACTAACCAGGAAAAAACCCTTTCTCAGTTAGCCAGAGCTGTATTTCAATATTTTGAAACCTTTCCTTAGCACAAGCTAGATAGTCTAACAAAACCACATGAAACTATTAATAACTGAGAATGTTTCATTAAGATTTTGCTTGGGAGTTGAAAAGGATTTTAAGTTTTATAGATGCATCAAAATCAACTCCTTTTTTTGCTTACAACTGTCCCAGAATATCAGAGAGCTTAAGAAATTAGTTCAGAGGTCACTTCTTTCACTATAATTTAAGTCAGTACTTCTTCCTGTATTTCTAACAAATCAACAGATTCATTGGTCACTAGGCAAGTACTCGCGTGTATGTGAACAACCATGAGAGTGTGACACACAATACAGGGTAAGCCAAAAAGGAGGTGAGCTCACTGTCACCAAAAGGCAAGGGAGAGGGGAATCATCCTAGTCATCACCCTCCAGCTGAACACTCTCATGGCTTACTTTACCTGTCAACATCCAAGTAAGGGCCTTACTTATTGCTCCTGTTTTAATCATTGTTGGACATCTCAACCCAGGAGCCAATTCAACCAAACCATCAGGGGACAGCGGAAGAACAGTGAGATGTACTGTTCTGCCAGGTCAGTGACTTTGGAGCACTCATCGAAGGATCCAAGAAACATTACAGTTGGTATAAAACAGAAAACCGGACTGTGCACCCAAGAGACAACCAGCAACTACTGGTAACACTGAACTACATCACCTAAGCCAGCTGCTCACAGACCCTCACACAGAGCTGCTCAAGGGATTTCTAAGGAATGTTTACATACATGCTGTATTATACACGGCATCACAATAAGGTCAAGGAGAGGCAAGCTTCATTCTTAAGTGGTGAAGCTACTTAGAGTTTCCCTTTTCCTAATTGTCTTCTTCCTCCTATGCTCAATGTGTCATTTAGAATTCAAATACAACCCCAATAAGAATACCTCTCTTTATTCCACAATACCTTTCTATTTCTCAAGGAATCCAGATGTTTCCTTTGTATATCAATTTCCAATGTACATCACTTACAAAGTTTGACTGAAAACAATGGCATCGCCGTACTATAGGAAAAAACTCACCTTGCCCGTCTTCCTTGAACACCAGTTCTCTTTTTTCTGATTCATTCTCATTCTTACCTCGTCGCCTATTTTTACCTCCTTTGCCTAAATTAAAAGGAGGGAGAAAAACCCATGCGTTACTATCTGTGAATACAGTGAATGAAATAATCAGACTTAGGGGGATTTCTGTGCTTGTTCCCTATACAGCTGTTTTGCGATCTTGCCTTTTTTTGCTTGCTTGTAACATTTTTAGCTCTAAAATTTTAATTGAGTAGTAACATAGTAATTAGAAGATTAGAGCCTCCACTGTTTAATATCTCCTGGTTGCTCTAGAGTGACAGTAGCCTTCAACAGGGATTTGCACAAAATCGCCATTTTCAGGTTTTGTGACTGCTGCTACTAAATACCTGATAAACAATGGTGGGATAACCTGATGCACGTAGCCACTGAGGAGCAGGAGAATAACTTGAGGGGTTACTGCAGTGCTGAAATCCCTGAAATACTCGGGGGAAAGCTTATGCTCCAAGTGAAGATGCCCTTTTTAAAAGGCACACACGTGGCAACAGGATAAAGCGCCCTGCGTAAAAACGCAGGAGATCATACTGTTAAAAAAAAAAAAAAAAAAAAA
>NW_009646395.1:402172-415937 GCF_000708025.1 Charadrius vociferus | reverse complement strand
GGGGGGTGGGTGGGAGGGGGAAGGGGGTTGCGAGGGCTTTTCAGGGTGGATTTTAAGGAGGAGGCGGCGGTCTGGCATCTGTGCCCGGGGTAAAGCCCACGGGGAGGAAAGGCGTTACAGCCGCATGTGACAGACGGTTACACACGGGAGAGTACAGAGCAAGGCAAGGCAGCGTCATCGGGACTCCGTGTTATATCGCCCTCCCTCCTTCTTCCTTACCAGAGCTTCTCCAGGCTTACAGATTATCCGCTTCACCCGAAAATTCGTTTAAATCTGGTACAGCCGCCTACGGGAACAGGGCTGCGCCGGTGCCAGCCGGGACCCGAGGCGTGGATTGCCCCGGGAGGCAGCGCTGCCCGGGACCACCCCTGCCCCCAACACACCGCCGTCACCAAACCTCTCTTCATGTCCTCCTACAGCCGCCTTTTGGTACACCGAGTAACTTTACATTCCTCGTATATCCTCTGTCACAATTACTGTAATTTTTATGTAGACTATTGCAAACTTTTAAAAATCTTCCGCTCTTTTCCAGGTTGCAAGGCTAAAGAGAATTGCAAGCTTCCAAGTTGCGTGAGCTGCTGAAACATGTGCATGTTGTTTATGGAGTACTTAAGCATATATTCTCATTTTTCAAATGCTTAAAGGTTCATTGATTATCAAATACGTCTCTGTTTTCAGGGTCCAGAGCAACGCAGGCATTGCCAGTATTTTTTAGCAGCCTCTCTTGAAAGTTGTACTTCACAGTCAACTGGAGTCTTTACAGGGTATTAAAATACAATATTCTTGCACTTTGGTCTTGCTGTGTCACATATCGGGTCTATAGCATCTACTGAATACAAGTGTTTTTCCTTGGGCTCCCTGTTTACCTTACTAATAGCGATCTGACTACATACGCTGTAATACGGCGACACTTAAACTGACAAACAAATTCTTTCTGGCTGGAAACGTGCGCTTTATAACGAGGCAGAACAAATGATTAACCAAAAAAGCAGTTTAAGATGTTTGAAAGTTTATTCATAGTAGAAATTTCAATTTCTTTTGAAGACTACAAAACCTGCCATTAGACAGGAGTACAAGCAATGATATCTTTCCAGAACTGTTCATAGTTACATCTGGAACAGTTCTAATTACACATTAATAGCATGATTGAAACATTTCCTAGATCAGACTCTGAATAAAACAATCATTTAAAGTATTCAGTACAATTTTAATTTTTTTTACTAGCATTTCAGTTCTATGACAGCAGTGCCAAGCATCTAACAGATGCTATTGTAATGGCCTAGAACAAGGTACAATACCACCGATTTCCTGGAACAGTACCTTAGACTCACTTACATGCCATGCTGAGAAAACTAGTATAAAGTACGATTGTAGAAAAATATTTTATCTGTGATTTTGTCATTTTTTAAAAACGTTTTAAGTAGACTTCCCCCCCGCCCCCCTGGTTGCAAAATAATTACATCCCTCATAAGTACACCTTCCCTTTGATTAGGTCAAGAGTATCAAGATAAAGCTAATCATTTACATCATTTTCATAAGTGAAAATTCATCTATGAACCATTGCTGCTTACTAAGGACCAGCATACTTTGCATCCTTTCATTCCAATAGAAAAGCAGAGCTTTAGTTGGTACACCACATTTACAAAAGCAAAACACACACAAAAAAATCCCAGACACGTAAATCTATTTTCTTATGCCCTTGTCTCTTTAGAAAAAAGTTTTAAATAGTCTCTTGAAAAACACCCTATAAGTTTCATCCAACGTTATGGTGATTATGAATAAAGAACTTTGCCCTTACTGGGTATAGATGGCATTTAATAAGTATTGCAACTATGCTCTTCCCTCTGTTCTCTCATGCTCTTAAGCACAGTAAGTGGTAATTTCACACTAAGAAAAATAAACCATAGCCGACATATAGAAAATTCACCTGTATCTGCAGTTCTCCTTTTTTATCCTCTATGACTGCGTATCCTAGAGTCACTTGCTAAACTTTGCAGACCAAGATGCAGTCCAGCAATGAATTTACACAGTGTGTCATATATACTCACATTCTAATAGAAAGGTGCTGGGATTCAAAGAAGCACTATGTGGATTTCTTTATAGCTTCTAACAACTGCAGCTACGAAAACATAAAAAGAAATGTGAAAGTTGTGAACATGGATCCAAAACAGGAGGTAAGGTACATAAAACCATCTAACTCTGGCCTGTAAAATATACCTCCCGTACAGACCGGCCCTTTATACCTTGGTAGCCCTTCATACCTTGGTTTAGAAAGTAACTTAAAAATAGAGCGCATCTAGACTTCAACACATTCAAATTAGCATTGCCCTGTTTTATTAGCATTTCATATGTTCATCCTATGCTGCTATATACATGACGTAGTAGCAACATCTGTAAAGTCTAGACTAAATTAACAGCCAACTTGAGAATGTGGAAACATAAAATGTAGGAGTTAACTGTGCTTCTCCATTTGGCTAATGACCAGCGACCTTGAGGGCCACAAAATACAGCTAAAATAAAATTACTGAAAGTACTTTTCTATTATTTTAACATATATATAGCCAATAGTGAAGCAGCTTAACACTTTCTCCTTTTGGTCTGTTCTTTGCCAGGTACCCATATATATACACACCCCGGGAACACACAAAGAATTCCTCCCTGAACTGAAATGCTATTATTAACACACTAGCAAGTACTGTCAGCCCTTTGTTTCATCAGTATCACTTTTAAATCTTATTTGTTGACTAGATGTGACAGTCTTCAGATTAACACATTTAAAAGCCACTCCAGAAGGTATGATTTTGATGAGCCTGACTTGTGATCGCTCACAGAACTGAGAACACATTTTCTGAAAGGTAAGGTTTTACTAAATTCCTCTGGAACTGCAGACACTGTCAAAGACAAATTAAAATGGCCTTTTTCTGCCTCTAGTTAAAGATGTTTCTTGAAGGAAGGGTATATGCATCTGTACTGCTAAAGGGAATTTGAATGCTAGAGCACCAAGTAAGAGAAAAATGCAAGTTGCTTGGCAAGAGCTGTGCGTTCAAATTTCTGAGATCTGTGGTAATTTCAGAATCCCTGTTCATAAAAGCAATTCCTTAACAATTATATGATGGCTTAAATATTTAACAGATTTTTAAGGGCAATAAAAGTGGGATCCTTTGCACGTCTAACAAAGGAAGCTTCCCCAAGGAACTCAAACACTTGTGGCAGAAGGAACGCTCTCAAATTCATTTAGAGCAGATCTGTGGTGTCATAAAGATGATTCTCCCTTTCAACAAACCTCTGATGATTTCAGGGAAACTAGAAAATTAATCACCATAAAAGAAATTTAATACCACTAAATCAAGAAAATACCTTCTCATGCAAAACAAAATTGCATCTTTTAGTTTTAAAATTGTATTGTTCCTACAGAGCTGTTCACCCAGATCCATATTTATTAAAGCCTGAATTCCCAATATCCATTTGCATATCTAGAATGAGTTGGTGCAGCACACCATTTTGGTGGAGTGGGACACTCACTGAATTCAAACACGTTACAGTGCACCTTCTAATGCAGGCAATTTGATCTTTTCAAGATTAGCCATCAAGATGTACCTTTAATTACTTAAGACACTGAGAGGCCAGGAGTATGAAAAGTTTATATACTTGTTTAAAATGAGTCTTTCACCCTCATTACAAACTTGCTTCCATCTGGGGAAGATTGAGAACACTCACTCTGAACAGCTTTGTTTCACCTGACTGGGACAACACTATTTTCATGGTAAATTATAATGACCCTTTTCTAACCCCAGACAGATCTAGATGACTCTCCTCTTCCTTTGCTTTGGCTGTCAATTAAAATGATCAGAAAATAACTGACAGAACATTAGATCCATCAGTTTTGCAACTGCAATGAATGCAGTTTAAACCTACTTTTTGCAGGCTTCTGCTTATAAGCGGACAATATGTTTTGCTTTATCTTCAATGCTGCCTTTTTTCTTGTAATGCCAATATTCACTGAACAAATCCTTTGCAGCTTAAACAAAAGTTACAGAATAGAGATAAAATATTAACAATGGATTATAAGAATAAACAATATAGAAATGTCCTCTATCAGAAAGTATTTAGCAACGATTCCTGAGTCCAGAGATTAGATGGGAGAGAATAAAAGGGAGGGAAGGGGAAGCAAAAGAGAGTGAGATATGGAGAAAGTTATCTTTTCTCTGGGTTATATTACCTATTGTATATATAGTATGGTGAGAGCCACTGTTTAAATTTTGAATACTATAAACAGTATCCTGATTTTCATAACATGACATGCAGCGTCAAAAACATGGAAATGTAGAAAAGACATAGGCAAGGAGAAATACATATTCATAGTATTACATTCAATAGCTGTTTAACAGTCAGGCTTCTTTTAGAGCTGTCCAACAATACTGATTAATCCAGGTGAACTGTTTAATCAGACTTAATCGTCAAAATGATTAATAATATCTAAGTAAAACAAGGCATGTATACAATAAAGAAAACAGCACGGAAATGTACTGCTTGTGAACTGTTTACAAAAACATACAAAATGTTGGATGGCACAAAGTATATAGTGCTAATATAAACAGATTGTTTAAGCTAAGTGCTTAACATAAACTGTCCATCTCTACCTGTAACAAAGAATATCTTAGGGGACAAAAAATATTCCTTATAAAAATAATGCTATGTGGTGCAGAGTGCTTTATTCAGTGTATTTTTGACAGAGGTGGCATTCATAATTCTTCTGGTTTATTCAATCGTGAACATGATCGTTTTCATTGTGTTTCCACTTGTCACTCCATTTGAAGCTCCAGTAAGATCAGTAACTTGCCATCAACAGTTTAAAGCGAGAATAGATGAAAGCAGTAGCAGCAGCAGGAGCAGCAGCATTATAGGTACCAGCTGGGACAGAGTGTGCTTGCAGGTATCTGTCAGATATGTGCTACCTGTCGCCATGATTTGTGCTATCATCTTATGCCATGGTACCAAATATCTGGTTGAGGTCACTTCACAGGGCTGTTGAGGTAATTTTTTTTATACCTCTCCTCTGAGCAAGAGTAGAACGGCCGACTGGCTCCAAAACTGGGGACTGATTACGATTCAAAGCAGAGTAAGTTGCTGCCATTGCACCCTGCAGGGCAGAGAGGAAGAAAAACCAAAAGTAGTACACTGTGACTGACGCACACACTAGAGATCACACAGAGCTAAGTGCCAGAGATTCTGAACGCGTTTTAACTTCCAGTCTACTTTCATCTACAAAACAGAAACATACCACTGCATTACTCAAAGACCAGCAGTGTTTGGAGTGTTTTTTAGGGTAATAAATAGTTTTCACGTAAGTCTGAAGCAATTTTACCTTGCTCAAAAAAACAAACACAGATTGCTAAATTAAGTTCTCTCTCCATGCTTTGTGAAATAGTTGGGGAGTGAAACCCCATCGGTGGGCTGTCTCTGCCTATCACTTATAATAACCATTTCAGTTTTTAACAAAATATTTAAAAATCGCCCACATTACTCAGCACATGAAGATTTAAAAAAAAAAGTTAGAAAGTTGTGAGCTGTGCCATCAGAACTGCCCCCTCTTTCCCCTTGTGATTTTGAATGCTAGACATTTCTAATAGCTGACTCAGAGAGAGTGTTTATTGCATTCTTCAGATCCTTTTTATGTTGCACAGCAGAGATTCTTGGATGTAGGATTGAAGGCAGGGTGGAATACAGAGAAGTAGAATTCAATTATTTTTTATTTCTCTCTGTTTGTTCAAAGTGAAAGAGTTTATCAGGGTCAAAAACAGATTGTGCTTCAGCCAGAATGCATGATACCGTCTTAATTAACACTGCCTTTTGGACTTCATTTTAGCTTATACCGTGATCGTGAAGTATACTCTGTTCTTTTAGTCACTGATGATTAACCTCCTCTGAAACTGTAAAATTAGCTGAACTGTTTTTCAGCTCCCCTGTAGTCACCTGACAACATTTTCACTATCAGAAGAATGATTTCTTTTATGCCGGTTTCTTAAGGAAGTTAAGCCTCCCAGTGTAAGTCAGCCCAATAAATTTCAAATCTGAGAAAATGAAAGTCTTTTTCAAATGTATTAGATTTATTCTCTATGACTTTATGGCTTAGTGCAATTCCCAGTCATAACAACTTTTAAATAGTATTTAGAGGAAACACATGCCACGGTAACTTTTTTTTTTTAAAAAATATCCTTTTGTTTACACTACTTTTGCCTAAAGACCAAGCTTAACAAATATCTACTTACCTTCACTAAATGGGGAGCATCCTGCCTGTTCAGCTGGTATTGAGGCAACTGGTCACAGTGAACTATCCAGGGGTGACTAAGAACTTGGGCGGCAGTCAATCGTTGATGTGGGTCAACATGAAGCATTTTTGAAACAAGGTCCTGTCAATAATACATAAAGAGTCAATGCAAGTAACAGTAAAACTTCAGCTCTAAAACAGATTACAGTTCAAACCTGAAGATTTTAGTAGTATAAAAATATGCTCATAATGTCAGTTTGAAACAGATGAAAAACTGCCCAGCAATGCTAACACCATATCTTTTAATTATATGACTCAATGGATGTTTGCTAACACAACAGGAAAGTATCCAACCAAGTTAGGCAAAATACACAAATATAAAAGTATGCACATTGGGCTAGAGCAGAGGTCCCAGTATACCAGTACAGTTTTTTTTTTTTAACAGTGACAAAGAGCAGATATGTAAGAAATGAGTATTGAAAAAAGAACAATTAAGAAAATATAGATGATCTTTCCCTTTGCATGTGTCTAACAAATCTTCCTTCAACTTGCACAGTTGTCGATTGAATTTTAGTACTCCTGCTGGCTATAAAAGTACCCTTAGTGATTTTTACCTCATCCCTCTGAAATAATTTTGCTGCTTATATTTTTGTTCCCCGCCCCTCCACTTTTCACAGTTGTTTCACAATGAAGTTGTGAACCACATGGACAGGTATTTAATTTTGTTTGTTTTTTACCATCAGCAGAATATATTAATTGAATGATTCCCAACTTCCCTAATAAAATCATCATATGAGAAAAAAGGAATTAGTCTTTCCTTCTTTGTATCATCCGTGAAATGATGTCTGTCTGTTATGCCAATCAACTCTGCTGAGATGAAACACCATATTCTATTTACTCTCTTTACATGGAAGTGGCTGTCGACATCTGGAAAGATTTTCAGCTTTGTTTTGGTACATCCTTTTCTACTACCTTTTCCACTTCTATTTTATCTTTTTCAAATTACAGTAGTGAGAATTGCATACAATACTCAAGATGTTGAAAACAAATTTATACAGCAGTGTATTATTTTATAGATGACTTTAGATGTCAGTCAGTAAGGGTAAAGCATAAATAATGTTTAATTAATAACATAAAGCAATTACCTGTGGAGAAACACATTTAGTTGACTACAACTGGATTTAAGATAATTTAAGTTACATTAGCAAGACTGGACATTTTCACATAAAACATTATTTGTTTTCTAATTCAGATTAAGAATTTGAACATGAAGATATTATTAAAACGGAATCTAAGATTTTTTTTCATAGCTGACAAGTTTCGGTTCATTCTAGAGTCCCAAGTACAACTGAACAGAATGGCACTGAAGGAAGAAAAACCCGATGCTACCCGATTAGTGCAAACATGTTATTCTAACAGGTTGATTTGTCAATCGAATGAATGACATGATTTGTGGGAAAAATGAGAAGAGTACATTAGAAAACACACCAACAAATCAATTGGCAAGAAAGAGCACAACATATGTAAAAGATTTTTTTTGAAAAAATTATCACTTTACCATAGCTACACAGAAGGGGCATAAAAGATATTACACACTTAAGTCTAGAGTCTATTGTAAAAAGTGTACTTCTAAAAAAAATTAAGTGGTCTAAAATTTTTACTTTGTACAAACACAGTAAAAAGAAAGTATAATACTTCAGTGGTTTTTGTTTTGTTTTGTTTTCTTAAGTAGATATGACATCCTTAAGGACCAAAAGTTCTTAAAGTACTTAAAAGAATAAATTGCTCAAATCCTAATGAAAGAGTATGTGATAAACTGTCCTGGGCAACTCTGAAGAACCGACACAAACAGAAAAACGTGAAAAAACTATTTTTCTAGCCTGACTCAGTGCAGCATATGGTAATTATTGTAACATTTTCATGAGCCTGATTTAGACTGCCTGTATGATTTTTGAATGTCATGCTTCCACA
Organism: Charadrius vociferus; assembly: GCF_000708025.1. Taxonomy (NCBI): domain Eukaryota; kingdom Metazoa; phylum Chordata; class Aves; order Charadriiformes; family Charadriidae; genus Charadrius; species Charadrius vociferus. Next base: position 407,698 of record NW_009646395.1, on the reverse strand, counting down.
TGAAGTTTTATTACAGCATTTCTCATCATGGATGGTTGTGCATGTGTGTCAATACTGATAAAATACACTGTATTTCTAAGGACATTTGTTAACGATTATAGTATAATGCACACCTGGTTTTCTTCCTACATGCCAGTGACTGTTGAAACATGAAAGGATCATAAGTAGGAAACAAACTTCTAGGCACATAAACGATCAGATCAGTATTTTAAAATAACAATAACAGGCAGAACTTAGCCAATCATATATGACATAATATATACATTATAAGCAACACGTTATATTGCAATCCATTTCTCATCCCCCAAAGGACAAAGTAAATGTACTTGCCTTAGCTGTATCTGAAACGGTATTCCAATAACCACCACTGAGAGAGAACTTCCCACTACCTATTCGGGCCAAAATCTCCTCTGGGGTATCATCAGGACCATTTGCAAAAGGAGTGTAGCTATTTAACCAAAGTCAATGTTAATAACTTTCAGAACCTGGACCTCAATAGTTATAAATCTGATCACAATATTCAGTGAGTTCAACATAATCATAGGCAACAGATAGTAAAACAGCTTTAAAAGGAAATTATTCTTAACATGTGAAAATGAATGGCACTGACTACAGATATGTTCTTACTGTATGTATTCCCTCTATATCGTGTCTGAAAACCACATTTTTCCTATAGCAGTCTAAGTATTGGTGGTTCCTGAATTACAGAAAGTATTCCTAAAGCCATCATATTTTAGTGAAGTAATAGAATTATAAAATTAAATGTGACTTTATGATGAGTCTGAAAAAGAATAAATGTTGTTTTGATACTAGAGGAAGGAAGGTGCAGCAATTTTCCTTGCTTCATTATGAGTATTCTTGCTGCTACTAGAATATCCACAACCAAAAAAGAGATATATTCAAAACCAAGCATGTTTTTCACTTATTTAGTTTAAAATGCCATAATGTCTCTGATAGTGTTAACTCTTAACCAAAGCTGGAATCTGAATAATCCATCATAAAAAGATAATCTATTTGGCAGGTGCAACAGCAACTATCTTTTGGATTTGTGGAACTACAGGTGAATTTATTATTCATTATCTTTTATGTAGTTAGTTTCTGTTGTATATATAAATGCATTTCTATAGCATTTATTATATCCTAACTGCATCACTTTAAAGTATCCACATGGCTGAATTTTGCACACAATCATGCTCCAGTGCATTGCAATTACATTTGCAACATGTATTTCCTTCAACATATATGCTGCTTAATCCACTAATTTTCACATGAAACAATCAATTCTTACTCCTAAATCACCACAAAAGCAGAAATTAAACATCTAAAATAGATGAGACATGAGATGCCAAGAATTTTTCACATCACTGTCTGAAAATTTGGATTGTACTAAAGGCAAGGCATATTCTACCCCCACTGAAGCCAAAGTTGAGATTAATCAGTGTCTCAATAGAAACATCTTCAACAGTGGGCCTACATTTATTATTCTTTTTGTTTATGTTGGTTTACTATTCTATATCAAAGCAAACTAAAATTACCCTTACCCAGTTAGCATGGTGTAAAGTAGAACACCAAGGCTCCATATGTCACATGCAGCATCATAACCTTGCCTCTTTAAAACCTAAGGGAGACAAATATTTTTTCTGAAAGACAAAAATGCTTAGAAAGGCTTTGATTATGTCACAGAAATAGTGAGAAATCAAATTTTAGTGTTTACAAAGCGATTTCATTTGTTACACAAGAATGAAACAAATATCTAACTAGCAAAAAAATCCCATCAAAATTAATCAAGACATATAAACTGTCCTGGTATTTACCTCTGGTGCAACAAAATTTGCTGTGTAACATGGAGTCATCAGAAGACCATTTTCTGCTCGTAGTTGTTTTGCAAAGCCAAAATCACAAATTCGAATTGATTCTGGATTACCAGATTCATCAACATAAAGAATATTGCTAGGCTTCAGGTCTCTATGAACAACCTAAAAACATAAAACAAACCACTAAATACAATAAGCTAAACACAGGAAAAGCTTTATACTATAATCGTCAATTCTGCTACTTAATTTCAAGTTTCCAGATTTCAAGCTTCTACCATAAGCTTCACTATTCTGACACTCAGTTGTGTCTAGAGTACTACAATTCTAACTTGGGAACTCCTGTAAAGCCCCCTCCAGACATCCCAATCCCCTCAAATTTATTTGTACAGACAGTTCCAGATGTCTTGTTCTAATGGGTGAATAGGTGTATTTTCTATTTTAACATGCATACCTACAAGACTCTTTAAATCAGAACCTTTGGCTAGGAATATCTTTTGGAGTCACAAGGTCCGTAGCTGCTGATGTGTCACCACGCTATGTAACCACACACCAGTTACTGCTGGAGTAAGCTCCTATATTCCATTCTCTGCATTCAGATAATCTGAATTAATCTCCATGCAAACATCTAAGGCCTGATTAAGAAGGAATTTTAATACATTTCTGCCAAAAAATAACAAACTATCAAAGAGGTATTCCCCTAACGGACTGGCATGTCAAGGAAAGCCCGTACTGGTTCCCAAGTGGCTGTTTTGTAGGGGCTTGCGATGTAAAATGCTTGAGAAAAACTGTAGAAGCTGCCAAAGCTCTGGCAAAATGAATCTGACCTTATTTGAAAGTATGTTATAAGCAAGCCTTAATAAAACCTGGAATGTGTAAGGACAGTCTTCGAAATCAGATGACCTGTTATATTTTCTTCACAAGACAAATTAGCCTAAAGTCTCTAGAGGCTTTATTCTCTGTAAAGAAAAGTGTATACGCTGCTGTAAGACAGTACAGTGGATCTAAATGTCCTCTTTTAAATATTTAAATAGATCTGCAATGAAGGCCTTTATCTTTCTGATTGTCCTACGTATTTGACTAATATTAAACACAGCTTTTCACAGCTAAATTTGAATGGAAGACTCATTTAAGATTGTGGTGAAACATTTCAAGAAGATAATCACATTAGAATGAAAAGATACCCCAAAACTCCTGCAAGTAAGTGATGTGCAGAATCAGAGGTTCGATGCACTCTTCCAGAAGGCTAGCAGTGTTTCAGAAAAGTAAGTAATATAAGACCAAGAAGCAAAAGACTGCAGAGGAGCTGCAGATTGTAAAGCTGTTTAACAAAGTAATCTATCTAGTAGAGGCTTTTTCAGCATGCAAATACATTGCAATTCCGAAATTCAACAGAACAAATACTTAAAATTATGGAAATAAGCACCTTGTAAGCTGAAATATACAAAATGGTATTAAAGAGTGTGCGTTGGAACAGTAGATGTTAAGGGGAACTTCCTGGCTTGAGAAGTCAGTGCAGGAGAGAACCAGCTCCTGATAGTGCTCGTTTTTTGGTGTTTAGATAGATTAGAATCCTTTTTCTTTAAGTAATGAATGAAACATCCTTTAGTGCTCCAAGAGACAGAAGAAAAAAAACCCAGTTTTATTCTAGTTGGTGGTGTTTGTTTTTTTTTAAAATAGATCCTAAAAGGCGTAGAAAGGAAGAGGTGGGCAACGGAAGCAGTACAGAGCTGGGGATTTGGCAGACTGCATCGAGAACCACTCTGCTTGAGTTGTCTTTTTTTTTGGAAGAAGGAGAAGCAACTCTCAAGTGGGAGGAAGACTAAGTGTAACAGCCTAGTTCAAATCTAAACACTAATTCCTAAGCATATGTCAAAGAACAAGTAAAATACCCTCCTCTATGAAGCTGTTTTCCCAAATGTGAACTTTAAGAAGATGTCAGATTGTTTAGATTATACTGATATTTTCACAGAAATAACATTTTATTTTAGAGCAATGGAAAAGAGCAAAACAATATACAGGACATTTCAATTCTTTATTTCTTAGCATCATGTTTTTGATTAGCATTCTCCATTATCTACCAGCATGCAGAACTATGCTGCTCCAAGATGACATGATACTACTTGTTTATTCTTTTTATGATGTTTGTTGTGCCAACCCTTAATTGTTGTATGCTGGTCCTAAAACTTTTAGAATGGCTTGGGTGAGAGTTGGAAGCACTGCTCACCCCGAAGAGGAGGATTCAATTCCTTGTTTAGCTAATTTTTCAGTTTGAAAGTATCCTATAAATGTACATGAGGAAAATCCTTCTGGGAAGAGTCATATAGACTGCACACAGATTCAGAATGTGTCAAACCAAATATTACCTAATACCATATTTAAATGAGCTCCTCTGGTGTCCAAAGGAGCTACAAAAGGAAAATCCACTGAATACAGGGAAGATTCTTCCAGGCAAAAAATTAGACTACTGAAGTGCTCGCTATTTACATATATGGCCATCTTTCATGAGGAAGTGTACTTAACATAAGACAACCCAAAAATTTCCAAAAGTAAAAGTTCCGAAGAGCATGTGATCTAATGTGCGTTAAAATGCCAATATTCACAAAGATCTACAGTAAAGAAGCAAATAAAAATCCCCTAAAATCCTTTACTTGATGCAAGGACACTGGCCCTTTTCCAGCCACGTGTGTGGTAAGAAGGAACCAAGTTATGTTCTGTGCACAAATGCCCAAATAAAAACCCACACATGAGCAAGTGACTGAAGAAAGCAATGAATCACAAAATAAGATACAGCAGGTAACTTTGATCCTAAGTTTTCTGAAATAATAGCTCCCAGAAATGACCGTGTGTGTTGAATTGTTGTTTCTTAGCATAATTTGGGTACTATTCATTCCGAAGGAGCTTTTCTCAGACAATAACATAAGGTGTTACCATCTTGACAGTTTCCTTACTTTCTGCTTTTTCTCTATCCCTCTTTTCTTGTTTACTTAAAAAAATACAACACGACTCGTCATTCTTGCCATGCAATTGTCACGCTTGCCTTCTCTATCTTTGAACCACTTCCTCGGTCTCCAAATTAATTTCCTGAAGCATTAATTTTCTGTCTCCTAACAGTCCACTACAACTTCCTGACCCTATGGCGCAGGAGTTCATAGAATCATAGAATGGCTTAGGTTAGAAAGGACCTTGAAGATCATCGAGTTCCAACCCCCCTGCCATGGGCAGGGACACCTCCCACTAGACCAGGTTGCCCAAGGCCACGTCCAGCCTGGCCTTGAACACCTCCAGGGATGGGGCCTCAACGACCTCTCTGGACAACCTGTTCCAGTGCCTCCCCACCCTCATAGTGAAAAACTTCTTCCTAATGTTTAATCTAAACCTGCCCTCTTCCAGTTTAAAGCCATTCCCCCTCGTCCTATTGCTACATGCCCTTCATAAAGTCATAAACCAAGTTCTTCAAAACCGAGAAGTGGAAGAAATTACAAATGTGATAGGTGGAAAATAAATTTTCAGGGTCTATCACATGGTGGGGTTAGAATTACATTAGGTCCCGTGGCTAAGCAATAGCACTGGTCCTAGCACTTCTTCCTGGCTTGCTTCCTCTCATACCCTATCTATTAGTCATCATCTGCATATTCCACAGAACTGCTGACAGACTGCATGCAGGACAAGACAAACAGTTGCATCATCTCCTTTATCTAGACATCGACACAGC
>NW_009646395.1:386145-402132 GCF_000708025.1 Charadrius vociferus | reverse complement strand
GAAATTATTTAGCAAAAATTACTTAATTACCTCACAGAAGAACATATGAAGATAGGAATTTATACTTCTGAAAGAAAAGAATATTAACATCTATAAGCATTTTGTCCGAGATGAAAACTTACCCCTTGCGCATGGAGATACTCAACCGTTTTTGTTATTGTGAACAGAACAGCACTAGCTTCTCGTTCTGAGAAAAATTTTTGCCTAAGAATTTTATCCAGCAGTTCTCCTCCTTTCATAAGTTCTGTTACTACGTATACGTATTTTCCATCATCATACACCTGCAAAAAGTACATAAAGATGTAAACTTCAAAATATTTATTCTCTGCGATCTTCCTGTGAAATGCACAGAGATAGTGCAGGTGCATACACAAGCTGTTTTCTTCAATTATTTTTCGCGTATTTCTCACCCCACACACTATCCAAACATTGTTCATGTTCAGAAATGAACACAAAACCTTCTACAAAAAGGCAGTACAGTAATGAAATAACATAAAAATACTGGCATGTAAATGTTTAAAGAGAAAAAAGGATGAATAACATGTAGTTTTCCCCACATAGTTTTACTGAAACAAATTAAACTAGATACGTGAGAAATTAAGAAATAGTAATAAATGGAAACTAGTCTAATTAAGGCAAAACCAGAGCTAATTCTAGAACCAATTATTGCACCAAATTACAAATATGAACAGAGATCATTCCAATTGAACAGTCAAACAAACAAACAAAAAAACATAAGTCCACCTCAAAGAGCCTCTGTGAACACTGAAGTTAATGCACACAAAGCTGCTATGATAAAAGCCTACAACTTATTTATTACTCCACACATAAAGCCTAAAAGATCTAAAATTAATGAAATACGTATGTTTTAGCTCTCACTACTAGTTATGGAAAATGGCTTAAATTTTTGCATGGATTTTAACTTCTATGGAAACAATGGTTGAGAATAATTTCTTTGATCAGCAGGGGGCACTACAGACTGAACTACACCAAAACATATTTTAATGTATACTTAAGCATTTCATTTTAGTTGCACTTTCTTGGGATTTTAACTTAATCCAGAAAGCAGTTCCCGCTTTAGTGAAACCTTTTATAGACTCACTTCCCTATTATTATTTCAACTTATTTTTTGTGGTGATGTTGGAATTGTTCTCTTCAGTAATATATGTGAAATAAAAACTAGTTTGTATTTAAGTAGAAATAATTATCCAAGTTGTAATAAAATTAATTCAGGAATAGATATCAGCTAAATTAAGTACAGAGTTTTCATCCCAACTTCCTTGTCTTAAGCTACCTGGGAAATACAAACTACTAAAGTCCTAAGCTTAGAAATTTTTCTGCTCTTAATAATAGTAAAATGATTTATTTTCTCACCAAATAAAAAAAGAGGAAGAGTGTTAAAGAAATAATTCTGCAGGCTTTACAAGCTTATGATCTTAAGGACATGACAGGTTCCCATGTTCTCATTTAACAGCAATTTTTCCCCCACAAAATACAAATGACTGATCATCTGAATGTGTTTGTATTAAGACTTTAAATATTACACAGTTTAAAAAACCAGAATTATATAATTCTAGATACTGAACTGGCATTTTAGATATTTTTTTTTTTTTAATAGGCATGCTGCCTCTAATCCTGGTATAACATGAAGAAATAAGCTTATTTCATTTGACATGACAAAGCACACACATCTTGGTACTGCAGGGGGCATTCAAGCAAAATTTGCATTTGGTTACTATTTTATCTGCTACCCCTTGTTGGTACTGTCTGTGTGCCAAGAAAAAAAATCCACCCCATACAAATCATCCATCTCACCCAGATTTATCTAATGGTACTATCAGTTTAATTGTTTGCACTGAATAAATACTGTTGAAGTTTTCTTCCCAATTAGGTGCACAGCATTACGCTGAGACCATAAATGTGACGCTAGTTTTTAAAATGAACTGCTGGCACATGCCATAGATCAGTCAGGATGTCTTCTCTACCAGGCAAACTGGAAGAAACTATATTGATAAACAGATGAAGGCACACAAACAAAATATAATGTAATGGAGAAATAGGGCATCTTTTTTGCAAAGCAAAATAAGATTTCACATACATATTAGGAATTTTTTTGAACTCATAAATAAGCACTTGGACTGGGAGACTGGATATACTGTATTCAGGTTTCTAAAATGCTTCTGAAAAGATTCTTCAGCCAATGCTTTAAATAACTCAAAACAGGACTAAAGTTCTGTTACAGAACAGTAGCTAATAGGTAAAAAAGGGTAAAATATATATAATGGTCTAGCACAGGAAGTTTCAAGGTAATGGTTTGTTGGAAGCTGTGTGCTTCCTCCGTTCTTACATGGTTTCCTAGGCATCCACTAATGGCCACTGTCAGAGGCAGGATATTGGATAAGAAGGACATCTGATTTAGCACAATATAGCTTGCTCTTTTGTTTATATACCGTGTAACTGAAAAATACCACTGATAACAATCAGAAGGAAAAACCCCAGAGGACTGTGCATTGCAGAAAGAATTTGGTGTTTTGAATATCCATTGTTTCAATCCAAACACCTTCAGAATTAAATTACATAAAAAGGCTGAGAAAGAATGAAAATTTCCATCCTACGATAAATTCAAATATTACTGCATTTATTTTTGAAAAACAAGAAAAGAAAGAAATTACTTCTTACAGAATAATAATTTCCAAAGACATTCACTTAATGCTGAAACATTTTATTGTGGCATTTCAAAATAGAAACCTTTAAATTTTGGTGTGGAACTGAATGAAAAATGGAGTCAAATCCACACTGAGTTTTATTTCATAGAATCATAGAATGGTTTAGGTTGGAAAGGACCTTGAAGATCATTGAGTTCCAACCCCCCTGCCATGGGCAGGGACACCTCCCACTAGACCAGGTTGCCCAAGGCCACGTCCAGCCTGGCCTTGAACACCTCCAGGGATGGGGCCTCAACAACCTCTCTGGGCAACCTGTTCCAGTGCCTCACCACCCTCATAGTGAAAAACTTCTTCCTAATGTTTATTCTAAACCTGCCCTCTTCCAGTTTAAAGCCATTCCCCCTTGTCCTATCACTACATGCCCTAGTAAAAAGTCCTTCCCCAGCTCTCCTGTAGCTCCCTTTAGGTACTGGAAGGCCACAATAAGATCTCTCTGGAGCCTTCTCTTCTCCAGGCTGAACAGCCCCAACTCTCTCAGCCTCTCTTTGTGTTTGTATAAAAACACATGGTGCTCTTGATGAGCTTGAGGCCTGAAGGCCAAGTACTCCTTCTTCTTTCCTCTGAAAGCTGTAATAGCACAGCACTATATTGTGGGATATGCAAGCAATCCACCCCATGCATCTATATTAGGACAACGAAAACTTAAGTTTTTACAGTAGTAGACATTATACATGTTTCTAATACATGAGTCCTATTCCTCTTTCTTTACACTGGACATACTTCCATAAACTGGGCTTGAGGAACTGATCTGAAGTAGAAATAAATGAGAATTACAGCTTATTGTCTTCTCTTCCTCTGTGGACTTAAGGCTTTTTTTTGTTGTTGTCTCCTTTTGTTACGTGTATATTACTGTTGGTGTGAATGAAAGATGGCTCCTATTGGAAGATGACTGGATATGATGAACACTTAATTACAAAGTAGAATGATTAAGCATACATGGCAACTTTTCAAGGCTGCTTGCATTTCTCTGCTCTCAGTGAAAAAAATTCATAATGTTTAAGCTCAGGTAAGTACTCACATTCCTTATGTTTGTCTTCCTGCTTAAATAACACCACCTCTGTTATGAATCAAAGTAACACATAAACCTAGCGTGCAGCTCTAAAAGTAACCTGAACGCTGATGCAGGTTCTGTGCTAGCAAAGCACAGTTGCTTTCAGGTAGCTTTATTGTCCAACCACATAAAGCAGAACAAACAGAAAGTGGGATTGTAATTATGGTATCTGGCTTGCATAAAGTAAGGTCTGTGGTGGGCTCCCTTGTATATCTGACTTATTTTGTTCTCCGGAGAAAGGGCCAAACTACATGATATTGGTGAAGTGAAGACAGATTATAGTAGATGATGACCTTTAGGCAGAGTTCTCTAGTACTCATCTCCACAGTATTTACCAGCTACTGTTTTAATGACTTCAAAATGTCTGAGAATCTCCCTTCAGCTGAGCTCAGCTTCCTGTAAATGGTTAGCTGTTTTGCTTGAGGTTTGGTTTTGGGGACCAAAATACTTTCCTGCAGACTAAGTCAATCATTAAGCATATGCCTTTTTAATTTTTAATCCTCTTTAATGCATAATCAAGGAAAGAAAGCCAATTTTTTTTCTGTTATATCATCAGAATCTACTGTTCACTATGAAAAGCCTCTACCTTCCAACTTATGTTACTCACTGCTTTTCATGGTCAAAGTGTTTCCATGGTCAGAGCAAATAATACAAGAAAAAAAAAAAGCTAGATTATCTTCCATACAAAGACCAGGTAACAATAATAACAATACTAGGTAAAGAAAAGTGATGACCAGGGATATGAAAATATTTTGTCCGCTACTGAGTAACACTCATTACTATCCATGAAAATTACTTTGCTATCTCAAACAGCGAGTTCTCAGTTATGTCATAATGCACATCAAAATTGCTTTTGACTAATGTCAAGAAAAGTAGATTAAAAGTTAACTCAGCAACCAAAAAACTCATGTGTTCCTTAAAAAATATAGCCAATGTTAAATGAATTATTCCTGTGCTAGGATTTATGAAGGATGAATTATTTGACTGCTTAGGATTATGTTGTACCAAAATATGAGCATCTTTAAAAGATCACAATGAGACACCTCAGTAAAAAATTTGATATTGTTGAATAAATTGCATTAGGACATTGTTTTATTTTTGAATACTGAAAAATAGTAACATAAATCTAAAACATACAGTTTGTTGTCTCTCAAATTAGAAAGTGATATGTAATTATAATACACTAAAGGCTGTCTCTGACACACTACTTACATCTTTTAGGGTAATAATATTCGGATGCTGTCCATAGCGCAGTAGGATTTCAATCTCCTCTGTTGGATCTCTTTTACTCTTGTCAATGATCTATAAGAGCAAATAGACACACAGGTATAATTCTTCTTGTGAATATTATATAGTGTAACACTTTGGTGTGCTTACTAGCATAAACAGATAGGCAATATTTATTGTTGTAAAGGGCATGGATTGTAACCAAAACAAAGTTTGTTAAATTGGAACAGCAAGGCAAAGCAAAAAAGTAGGAAAACCATGGAAAAGTCTCTCAATTGAAAACAATTTTGCAGAAGTTATCTGGTCCTTCAGGCTGTGATAAATAATGCAAGGGTATTTAGTAGATAAAGCTTCAGTCACCCACCATTTAATAAAATAGGCAGTTCCCAATTTGACATGAGATACTGGTTTGACAATGCTAATGAACTGATTCTCACAAAGCTAATCTCAGACAAATATTTAGTGCAGCAAAAGACAATGCAGGCAAGTAAGGGAATAAAAAATAAGAAAAAGGAAAAATTTCTCTGAGTTAATTCAGAACAGCCTTATATTAAAGTTCACTTGAATCTCTGGAGGCTTGCTATCAGGCTCTGAAGTTCTCCCTGTGCAAACAAGCAAAACATTATTTTGTCCTACTTAAAACATATTCTTCTTATTTTCCTTTTTTTCCTCTCCTGAACAGCAGAATTTCCTCTAATGTCTTCTCCATCTCTGTCTTACCCCTTCTTCTTGACATCCTAAGCCCTTATTACTGCTACCAGCACCATCTTAACACATTGGACACTGATCACTTTTTTTTTTTTTCATGATTCTTTGAGGAAAAAAAGCCACAACAGAGGCAGCAGAAAAGCGAGGCAATCCTCATAATAAATGTTACGGCTTAGAGAATTAAGAGCTATGAAAGTACTTTCTTCCAGTTTCAAGAAATTATTTCAAATTGCAAGCACAGAAGTCAAATCTGTTCCTGGCCAGAACCAGAATGACGACAAGTATGTAACTACCAACTTGAAATTGGAGGGTTTCTAGGAGACAATCTGTGTACAAGGATGCAGCGAAATATAGTTTATCTTCAGATTTTCCATATTTGAGTAGTAAACTGTTGAACAATTAAAACAGAGACCCACCTCACAGTACAGGATTAATTTTTTTTTTTTTTTTTTTGCTTTTAAAGTTTGCTAATTTATATTCCTGCTTTCATAGTAACCATTCAGCTCCATGGTGTTATACAGGAAGACAAAACAATAAACTTATCATTCCACTTCTGGGAAATCTACTGATTTCAACTAAGAATTTAATGCCTTCAAAAAAGTGCTAGAAGCCCAATAGAGTAACATAAAACCAACATTAGAAACCTTGTTAAAAAGCAGCAAGCAACAACAGAGAGTTGAAGTTTATTCTGGAAGGTATACCAGACTTAAGCACTGTTATGAACTCTTAGCTATCTGACAATTTATGAATCTACTTTGGAAGCAAAACCCCCATATATAACTATGTTTACATAAAAGTAATCAATAGCATTTAAAAAAAAAAAAAGATGGAAAGTCATGTAAGCTTTTCATTGTACGTTTCCTTCTAGACTCTGTCATGTAACTCTCATCAGTTTTACTGTAATTACATAGGTGTTTCAAAGACCCACCACCCAAACCAGCACATAGATAACAAAAGCCATAGCAATTCTATATAAATATCTGCCAGTAAATATTCTATTTGGCCAATTAGTATAATTCACATTTGCATCTAAAATCTCTTTATACTAAAAAATTATCGTAATTTGCTATGTTCTTTAGGCAAATAAATTAATTATGTCCCATGTCTATGATGCTGAAATTTGAAAAGAATTGGTTTGTTTTATAACAAAGTAATTACCTTTACAGCATATTCCATGTTTGAAGCTTTATGAATACATCTCTTGCAGATAGAGTAAGACCCAACTCCGATATCTTCCTTTACTTCATATCCATCAGTAAACTGAATGCTGTTCCTGTGCAACTGCTACCAAAATAACATTATCAATTAATGAATATTCTAAATATATAACTGACTTTTATATTAAGAATAAGTTTTGAATTCCTAGTGATTTGCTTCAAATTTTAAACTGATGGCTGTACTAGGTCAAAGTGGTCTAAACAGCCACTACCTTCCGTTTGATATTAGTACGAGATGAATTATAGATTAGACACATTGTAAATAATGCACACTGTATTTTAGAAACTGATAACATGATGTTTCAGGTTACTGATTTATTAATTTAAAGATAGAATCTCCAAAACAAAGAACATTGGAAGACATGATAAAATAATGGTAAAATAGCATCACTGTTTCTATTATCTGAATAGATGAATGCCAGCTGGAAAATTCACACACACTGAAGAGAATCAGATTAACTGGAAATTGCATGGAATGGCAGTGAAAAATCCTTTCACAGAAATAAAAGGCTGAAAGAAGGACAAGTGTTCACTCTTGTAAGGGGAGGAAATGGTGTTCTAGTATAAGGAGTTTGAGCAAAGGATGCAAAGCATTTGCAGGAAACCATCTGGGTATCCTGCAGCACAGAAAAGAGGAAATACGAGTGAGGAAGTGGTTGAGGGGCACAGAGGAAAGGCAGCAGAGAAACAGACTTTATAAGAGAAGGAAACCATATACAAAGAGAAAGATTTTTATCCACAAAACTGTGGGAAAGAAGGAGCAGAGAAAAGCTTGTAGAAACTTAGCAAGACTTCAGGACCAGAAGTCATTCTGACCTATATACCAAATCAGACAGCTTCTTTAGAATAAAAAAAGAATCTAACCCCCCTTGAAATTTAATGTTTTATTATAAATGAAACAGGTAATGTGTACAAACAAACATGTTATAACTATTCTAGATGTAAGAGGATTAAAGAAATACAAGAGCTGTTCATGTTCTGAATAAACTGTTTTTTAAAAATTCTCTCAGCCATTTGCAAATATTCTTGCAGTGAAAACATAAACACACCCAATCATACAGTGTACCTTTTTATTCCTACCTATACACCAATAAGAAGGTTTCAACACAATTGAGATCACCAGTTGGTTTTCATGACTCGGTCTATCTCAGTAATTAGAATTATTAAAGGCAGAAAGAGGAAGAAATACAATTTTTGCAGAGGTTTCCCAGTTTTCTTTCCTGTACATGCATTTGCCTTTTTCCCCACTGGTTGCAAACTCTCCAGTGCTGAAGCGTGCTTTTAGAATGACCTCAGCCTCATCAGGAGGGAAGGCATGCCTCTCCCCCATTCTACCACAAGGTCCACCCTTCTTTTCCTACACAAAAATTGCACCTAAGCAAAGCTTTGTTTACCAAAAATCAGGAGTCCTGACAGTAATAGAATAGCAACTGAATTAGGCTATCAAAAGTTACAACCTTAATAAGGGAGACTGTACTGGAGTCATTCTAATACTGCTAAGAAGCCAAAGCTTGTGTGCATTCTGTAACATTGAATTGCATGATACACTGATATTAGTCACAAAATATCACAGATTAGCACATTAACTTAAAGTGGTTCAGGAAGGATGGAATATGTCCTGGGTCAGGGGTTTCATAACACACACCAGTACAAAAGATCCAGATACAATTCACATTTGTACTCCAGTGCATCTTAGTGCAGTGTAGGAATCAACCAATATTTTCATGCATAGGGGAAAAAGATCAAGATGTTTGTTATTCCCCTCCACCTTGTAATTATGGCTTGATATTAAAGAGTCATTACAGTACAGATAGTATGATGTTTTCCTCTAAGGGTTGAAGCCTATTCACACCTGTAAACAGGTCCTACACCTCCAGAGGTTTTGTTTGGATAAAATAATCTGGTCTTTACTTTTCTTGTATAAAGCTGATAATGAATTTGTCATGGTACTTCATTCTGTGATGAAGGAAACTATCCCTCCACCAAGAGACGGCAACATTGCTTTATTGAGGTTTGGGTTTTTTTTTAAAGCAGATGTACTCACCTGGACAATTGAATGTACTCCAACTGTCTGCATCGCTTGGCTTTCATCATCTGATGCAATAGCTACAAAACTAAATCCCCGAAAAAGTTGATGTGCATTAGCACTAGGTGGGATACCAGGTGAATCTGAAAAACACATCATCTACTTACAAGCAGAGTTTTTAAAGTGTAGAGATGAGATTACGTCTACTCGGAAGAGTAAATAAACTACAGCTTTATTCTGTAAACTACACAAACATTTTCTGCAAATTTCAGTTTCTCTGAGGACCAAAATACAAATAATTACTGAATTATTTTGCATACACCATCCAGAAACATAACTGATAATCAATGATTACAAAGATCATATTACTGTCAGACTATTTTATTATACAAAAAACAGTACTTTGCAGAAAATATCTACATATAGCAATCAAATTCTGGTAACACCCTACATTTGTAAAGACGAAAACTGTATTATATTTTTAATGGATCAGTGTAAAACTATGCAGAGACTGATTGCACTGAAACAGCAACTTTGGCACCCAAAGTCTGAAATGAGTAAGTTTCTACATATACATAGAGTCACCATCATTAAATGAAGCCATAGAATATAGCCTTTAAAGAGACACAAACATGGATAATCTTTTTGAATTAAAAAAAAATATATTACTTAAATAAGTACAATTGAACTTATGTATATGTTTTGTTGCCGAAGATTATTTTTAACATAGGACAACTCAGTCGTCCCTTGTGATATATTTATGCCAAAGACCACAAAAACTTTTACGAACTATGGAATACTTGTCTGTGAGCATTCATTTAGCCTAGCAACACCTGGAAGAACAAGACACTTTACATAAGCTGAACAGGAACAAGGTTTCTAATTTTTGAACATGTAAATTGCTTAATTCTTCTCTTTTTACCTTTTGGAGTTTTTGCTGTAAACTCAGGGTCAAAATAAAAAGTGTCTTCAGGTCTGCCAGTTGCAGGTTTGAAAGGGGGATGAATTTCTCGCCTGTACAATTTCTGAGGAGAAGGCATAACCCAGAGTGAATTAGAAAGCTATATGACACCGCTGAACATGTAACTAAGAAATTTACTGAATTAATTTTGAATTAGATACTCACATTCCAATCTATTTTGGAAAAGAATGCATGCCTCTTAATTTCTTCAACTCCATCTGGACCTGCACCTTTTATAAGGAAGAAAAATGTCTGTGAATTGTTTTCTTCTTGGTCAAAAGAATGACTAGAAAAATTTCTTATTTCTTCTGCATTAATTTTAGACATATGAGTAGCAGAAATGATAATATTTTGTTGATCATTAGAAGACCAAACAGGCAAACGATGTTCTTACTTCAAAGACTATTTCACACGAGAAACTGTAAACTTATTTAGTCAGTTTAATGACCATTGATGTTATCAATATTGTGATAAAATTTAAAATACTCCGCTAAACACTTTACCTAATCTGTTTGCTGGGTTTCTTTTGAAGAGCATTCGCAGAAGACTCTGTGCTTCAGGACTCAAGAACTGGGGCATGCCAAGTTTGGCCCTATAGAACAAAAATAATTAATAGCATACAAACATATTCAGGGAAGAACTAACTGCATTCCCCCTGTCCTTGGTCATTCAACAAATCCATATCAAACAAAATAGCATCACTGAGAAATTGCCTTCAGACATCAGAAACAGAGCAAAAGTGCTGTCAGTCATGTAAATGTGTACTTTCTATTCCCCCCACCCTTTTGAGTAGTATAACATTTTCAGTAATGACTCAGGAACTGAAGTAGAGGAAGAGGTGGTAAAAAACGTAGAAAAGAATACTTACTGGGTAACAGTTTAGGAACTTGTAAATTTTTGTAATATGTTTTGATCCACTTTTGAGTTCAGTTATTACTAAATGACATCAAACAAGCAAATCCATTCCGATAGTAAGATAAAAGACATTTTAGAAAGGGTAAAAAAACTACCACAGTGTGACATACACCAAGAACACCCAACAGGAACCCTAAGCTAGAAGACAGAAATTGAATTAAGGTGGGAGAGATCTTGCAAGATTAGTGGGTTAAAAAAAAAAAAAAAAAAGAGAGAGAGAAAGATCACTCCTTTCCTTCTTTCTTTTTGCTCTCCCCTCTATCCGTTTCAAATACTACTTTCCAACTTGCCAGTCTTGAATTTTTAGAATTAAGTTTTTGTAGTTCTATCATTTAATTATGTTTTGTAATCTTCACCATTTAACGTTGAGCCTCCACCCTCTCAATGTTATTAGGTCTCACTTTTTCTTATGGCCATGATAATGGTTAGGATGGATGCAATTCCCTCCTTTCCATCTTTTGTTCAACCTGTAGCTTGTATTTTTCTGTAACAATCCATGACACAGGCTTTCTCTGTTTCAAGCACAAGATGTGTTTTGCCTTGTGTTCCAGCTATTTGTAGATGTCCACCTCCCGTCACTTCAGCAAGTGCATATACATCGCCATTGATTCACTATTTATTACTTTAAAACCTGAATTTACTAAATTTTCCATTCCTTTCTGCATTAAAGAATTCAGGGGAGGTGGAATCTGAAAAGCTTTGCTGCCTTTGCGCTCTTCAATAACATGCTCCAGGCAGATCAAGACCACCAATCGAGCAGAAGAACAGGCAGTGGGCCATCCAATGCTTCCCGGACTGCCATGCACCACTAGCAGCTGAATTCTTACTCATGCACTTTATATGCAGTGATTTCATTGCACGTTCACTTGATGTCATTTCTGCTCCCAGTAAAGTCTCAGAGAGCTACACTGTAAGGAGGAAGCGAGGAATACATTGTCTGCAGAAGCACAATGGTATCACTTACAATGTTATTGAAGGACAAAGAACAGACAACTAAATATGATAGGACTGTGCTGGAGTGGGTGGAAATCTTTGTCCTAATATAATCCAAACCAGCTCCAACAGTAGGATGCAGCCCTGGAGGTTCAGCATGAGAGGTCAACTGCTTAGAAAAATCTAAAACCAGCCAAAAACATAACTGCAATTAATCTTATGGAGAATTGACTCAGTGAAAAGAAACAGCATATGTAGAAGAAATTCTAGAGGACTGGCATGTATTGCAGTCCACAGTGGAGTGAACTGGAGTCCTTTGTGCAAACCACAAAGATTAAAACTGTCATTGCTCCCTTTCCATCATGAAGGAGCACCTTTCACAAAATCCTTTGCTGGCCACGTGAGACAGCAGAAGAAAAGGGAATCACCAGGTCCTCAGAGGTCTTAGGTTACACAACTACATGAGTGACAGCAATTTTTTTCTGACATTCCTGATGGACAAAGACAAAGGCATACCTCTTCAGTAAAGGAGAAAAGATGCTCTAAAAAGTTAACGTTATTGCTGCAAACTACGATTTCTTCAAATTGCAGAGTTTCTCAGTTTTAGGTAAAACACAAAAATAAACAAAAAACTTGTCTTGGTAATGTAAGAAATAAAGAGCCCAGGAAAACATGTGTTGTAAGAAGAATACATTTTCTGTGGATTTTCAGGAACAGAAGGTAAGAAAAGTAATATTCCTTAAAGAATACACTACAAAAATATTCATATGCACACCTGTCCATTTTAAACAGTTTTAGAAAAAATTTAAGGAGAAATATAGTACATTTCCTAGTGTACAGAAAATAAAAAGAAAACATACTGCCATTCTTATGGGGCCAGACAAAAAATGTGACTTATCAGAAAAGACTTTAAAATATCTTCTGTTTTTCAGCTGTTCATATTACCAACAGCAAAATAACTTTATATGTATGTAATAATCACAAGTGCATAGAACATTAAAACAGAGGTAAAATTTCTTTACTTCATACCACATTTTTTGTGCAGCTCTCAAACTGGTAACAATTACAATGACTAGAAGGTGAGAAAAGAAAGAAGTTGGAAAGGGAATTAGAGATACATGCTCAGATGAAATCTGGAAGTAGCTATGAATGTCAAGGAGGGTATTCTACATGGCAGCTAAAAATACAGCAGATTTTTTATAGCAACAGTGGAAAGACTGCTGAGGAACAGAGTGGAGTCACGTGCAGGCAGAGAAAAGAAGAGAAAGATGCGACTTGTGAGACATGGATGGAAAAAATGCATGGCTCCTGAAATAAGTGAGAGTGTAGCAGAACTATGTCAGACTAGCTTCTTGTAAATAGGAGGTGATCAGAAGGAGTTTACGCTTGCTGTGAATAGATAGAACCTTTTAGTTAAAGACATTCAATAATCACAATGTGAAGATTTGAACTGGTATGGTGTTGAGGCACCAGAAGAAATTAGCACCAGTAAATACATTTGCAAATATAAGATGAAGAAAAACAAGGGCAAAGAATAACGTAACATGTATGCATTATGAAAGCAAAAGCAAGAAAAAGAATGAGTTTATGTTTTCTAGCAGTTTTCACTTTCTAATTACTTAGAAAAAAAATGAAAGAATTTCATATATTTACTTTTCAAAATAGGCTGTTGGTGCAAAATAAATGCTGGCTTTGATATATCAGTAGACAAGTGGTAACAGGACGAAGAATAATGATAATGAAATAGAAAACATATGAGATAGCTAAAATGGTCTTATGAGCTTCCACAGATAAAAAAAATGGTATTAGTAAAAAATGGCTGGAAACAAAGAAGTGAAACTATGACATGAGGAAACAGAATTGTTTGCACAGTGTTAGGCTACAGTCCCAAAAGCGGGACAATTATGTCACAGGTTGTATTACTTCGGAGAATATATGGGGGATCAGCAAGAAAAAAAAAAAGCAGGCCTTCATTAGCAAAACCCAAAATGTTAACTGCATGAAGGAAAGCATTTTCCACAATATAGCTAATGCAAAATCTATACTGGAAATAGCAAAGGGGAAAATTGGAGCCTGGGCAAGTCAGGAGATTACATAAGGGAGGATGCACTTTATCAAATAGGGGAAGTATCCGGGAAGCAAGTTGTTGGCAGCACCAGTAATATCAAGAAATGGGGTAAGGAGCTGGTGAGAGAGAGAAGGATAAAGAGAGAAAATACTTTCTAAAAAAACCCACCCCAAAACTAAACCAAAAAACCAGCAAGGAAAGATGCACAGGTTATCAAAAAGGACAAGAAAGTTAAAAATATTATGGAAATAAGATGGGAAAGATCATATGGTTGGAGAAGTTATTATTACAGATTAAGGAGCTGCTATGAAATTCTTTGTACCTGGTGTGGGGGAGGAATAGAAAGGCAAATTAGATAGGCAGCAAAGGGAATTAATAGTATGGAATAGGGAGTGAGGATTTACAAGTACCTTTGGAAATGAGGGAAGAGTAGAAATTAGATATTGCAGCCCGGAGGGCATTCCTTTATTCCTGTAGAATACCTGATTAAATATATAAATAAGAGTGTACTCACTTGAGAATCATAGTCATGGTTTCTTTTCTGTCTTTCCCTTGGAAAGGTAGAGTACCAGTGAGCATTTCAAACTGTATAGAGTAAAACTTTCATCAATTACATTACCTGGACAAAAATCTAATTTTTGACAAAACTACTTAGCATCTTAACCTTCCAAAATTCATGCATGTTAACAACCAAGTCTGTGCAAAACAACTTCTTATTGTACAATTTAAATTACTATGAACATCAAGCAGCCTTTGCCATTTTTAAAGCTGCAAAATATTTTCCTATATTGATACCTTGCTTTGCATGCTTTTACCTAAGCAATTTAGACTAGACTGTAACATTCTGTGTTCCAGTTCCACCTAAAAAGTTTATTCTCGGAAGACCTGATCTATAAAACTGTATTTTAGTTTTCAAAAGGGTGGGGGGTAGGGAAAAGATTCTGCTTTCAAAAGTTAGTGACGATTTCTCCTCATGCAGAGATAGTAAAAAAGGTCAAAATTTTTAAAACTGGCTTGTACATAGCCTTCATTGGAAAGGGGAAAAAGGTTAGTTGATTGACAAAGACATGCATGATGAAGAGTGGTTACTGTATGCATACAGTGGAAATAAAGCCTGAAGGAACACGTAAGAGCTACACAGTACGTGCATGCACATTCTACAGTGCCTGGTAGTAGGCAACAGACTCTGTTAAAATACTGATTTGTTCTGAAAGTGACTGAGTAAAAATAGATCAATATAAAGGCACTTCTGTTGAGCTGCAGTATGCTGCAGAGATATCAGATCTAAATGAGGTACTGAAAGCAGTCTGGCAGCAGTCACAGCAGCCAACACACTGAGGCAGATTTTTGGTTTAGGAATTGCAAAACAGTTTAGTTTAATGAAATTTTATGGTATATACTTAAAGCCTTCAAAATTAAAATAATTATATAAGGAACCCTCTGAACAGCTTATGCAAACTTCAGTCATCCTGAACACAAGGATCCTCTATTCCTCTCTTTTCTGGTATGACCCAAACATTCAGGCTTCTAAGCATTAAAAATGTACATGGATAACTGGAGTGAATAATATGTGATGGTAGTATTCTTAGATCTACAATAATAGCATGAAGTTGCACTAACAGCATTCTTTTAATCCCCTTTTTATTAAAATAAAATTTTTAATTTTTTACTACCCTCTGCTATTAACTCTTCACTACTGCTAAATACTTTTAACTCTAAATATTATTTTTTACGTATATACTTACATTTACAATTTTAAATCTGATATAATGCTAACATGAAAATACCCCACTTTTAACTTTAACACTTCTTAAGACAACTGTCAGGAAGATGTGAGAGGCATAAGCCAAAACTATCAAAAAAAATATCACTTTTTGTTTGTTTATACTTTAGAACGATCTTCGCAAACTGCACTTGCAAAAAAACTTTTTTAAAGGTAAATTTGTAGTGCCACATGTTTTCCTTACACTTGCTTGAAATGAAAAGCTTCTTTAGCAAGCTCCTATTTGACACAAGCATACACGCTTGTACGCACTCAGCATGCGTATTCTTTGTTCCCCCCCCCAACCTACTATATTCCAACATCAATAGGCCAATAGTACTTTAAGAATAAGCTAACATTGGCATTCCCTAGCTATCATTTTTATTTCAGCAG
>NW_009646395.1:331277-386133 GCF_000708025.1 Charadrius vociferus | reverse complement strand
AACAAATACATAATGCTTCTGAAAACTTTAAACCAATCTTTTTAGATGTCTGGCATCCCTTAAAACAATCACTGTTTGAAAGGACAAATCGGAATATACTTCTCAAGCATGGTTTAAACATACTTAAGTGTCTAGCAGCAGGAGAAAAGTGGCCAAATGATTTGTTAAGATATCTTTCTAATCTCCGTTTCTATAATTTCTCTTCCATCTAGATACTCATATCACAACAACAACCATCAACCACTTGAATTCTCAACCAACAGATTCTTATTAAGAATGATATAAGAGTGCATATATACAGATTTTCTAGGAAAATTACTGTGCAAACTAGAACTGCAAATAACAAAAATATGTCTGAGAGAATTGCACTGTATTTCATATACTAATTTAGATAATTTGCTTTTTAAGTTCATATTTTTGTATTCAAAGTAGAAGCCAGAGCATTTAAAATGCAGCGCACTTAGAATGTGAAAGCTATACCAGTCATGTCCAACATCTTTCACAGAATCACAGAATTTTCAGAGTTGGAAGGGACCTCTAGAGATCATCTAGTCCAACTCCCCTGCTAAAGCAGGATTGCCCAGAGCACATTACTCAGGACTGCATCCAGGCGGGTCTTGAAAATCTCCAGAGAAGGGGACTCCACAACCTCCCTGGGCAGCCTGTGCCAGTGCTCTGTCACCCGAACTGTAAAGAAGTTTTTCCGTGTGTTGGAATGGAACTTCCTATGTTCCAACTTGCACCCATTGCCCCTCGTCCTGTCACTGGGAACCACCAAGAAGAGTCTGGCTCCTTCCTCCTTCAACCCACCCTTTAGATACTTGTACGCAATAATAAGGTCTCCCCTCAGCCTTCTCTTGTCCAGGCTAAAGAGTCCCAGCTCTCTCAGCCTTTCCTCATAAGGGAGATGCTCCAATCCCTCAATCATCTTGGTTGCCCTAAGCTACTTTCATCAATTTTCAGTTTTAACATATGCACTTCATAGGCATAAAATTATGTTTTCCAGCTTTATAAAGTAAAGCTGAAGTTTAAGTATGTTTGCATTATCAACAACAAATATTCTGCAACTACACTGTAACTAACTTTTAATTGACTGTGTTCTTACTGATAAAATGTGCAGTTGTGAGGTGAGCTCTGTGTATCTCCTTGTCTGTCTGGAGAGAGTTTAGTTATCAGGTGCTACTTTTACATAGTCAGTTTTCAGATCACAACAGCATTCTAGATGATTAAAAGGTGATAGGATGACTTATTTTCAGACGCAAGTCCTTCTCATACTACAAAGCACACACGTTAGTTGTACTGTTACAGTAATACGTAGCAGAAGCAGTAAGAAACAAAAACATTTCCTTTAAAAAATACAATTATTTAATCTTTATGTCAAAAATGCACACAAAGATTATAAATATTAAAAGCCATTCAGAGTTTCTAAAATACCAAACATGATCTATTTTTCTTTTCCAAAGCCATATTTGATACACACATTATTTCTTCCAACCCTGCAACTTCACAGAAGCCAACTCTTTGCAGAAACACCATAAGCAACTGAGCAACTATATCCCGTACCAGCTCAATGTCATTTAGATTTTGAGGTGCAAGAGCAACAGCTGTCATTACTCCACTAAATTGTAATTACACTGGAGACTAACTAGAAAGTCATCCCTCCTTTTTTTCCACTTAAGAATAAATTCAAATTTAAGATTTGGATCTAAATTTCTTATCCACCTTAGAAGAGACTATTTTTCCTGTCTACTTTAGTATTCCTATTAATTTCTCTAACATTCAAACTACAATAGATGCATAATATTTCAATTCAATAATAACAAAAATATGGCATATTGCTGGCATTGATATGAAACCTAGTCCATGTCCTTGATCCAAACTCTGTGGTATTGTCATTCATATAATTTAAGCTTTTTTAGTAGTTAGAATTAATTTAAAGCTCACCTTACAGTTTCATGTTTGATTTGTTTCACCAAACCTTGCAAAGCACAGTTTTGCTACTAATTACATTTACCAGAAACCTACCATTAAAACACCAAAAGACCACCAGTCTGCACTCTGAGTATGGCCTCGTCTGTTAACAACTTCTGGTGCCATATATTCCACTGTTCCACAGAAAGAGTAGGCTTTTTTTTCGTGATCAATTGACTCCTTACTTAAGCCAAAATCTGGAAGAAAAAAAGAATACCTCTAAATGGGTGTTTTGTTGTGGTTTTCTTTTTTTTTTTTTTTTTTAAATTTAAAATCACTCATGGTTAATACTTTCACCATAACGTGAATGTGGTGCTTTTATCATTTGTACATATACCCAAATACACATATGGGACTTACCGAATTCTCCTCCCGGCCCTGCATTATCACAGGTCCATAACATCAGTTATACTTGTAAAGCATATATCTTTTTTATGTATTTAGATATTTCATTTATTTCAAACACTGTTTGCTCCACAGCAAAATTACCCACCAGTTAGAATTTGCTTTACCATATTTCTTTACCAAAAAAAAGAAAATGCAAAGATTTTATTATGAACAGAAAAGATCTAGGTGTTACAATTTCCCTTTATTCACCTGTCAATTTGATATGTCCTTCCTCATCAAGCAGGATGCTAAAAAACAATAAAAAGAAAATAAAATATCTTTTAATGATTGTTTCAGACAGTACACTGACAGTAATTATGAATAAACAGAACAGCATACACAAAGACCAGCAGAATTAAATGTGCATGAAAATGAATCATTAGGAGGAGATACTTTGAAACTACACATTTTCTTTTCCTTCAATTCTTCCTTTTAAAGATTATGAAACATAATCAGCATATCAGAATCTTATTTAACTATCTGGTTAAATTCAGGATGGTATGTAGTAACATTTATCTTGAACTTTCGGCTTTGGCCACCTGCAGCACGTGTCATCACAATTGTTAAAAAACATAGATAGTTCTATTTATCTTAAACTTAGCAAGACATGTTGATACAATGTATGTTTGCTTATGTATACAGAATGGATAATCATTTGTAATTACCATTTCAAAGGGTGTTGAACACTTCAAATGACATCAAATAATAAATATTCTCATATTGTACCAAAGGACAGGACCCACGGGCCCTATACTTAGAGCAGGCCTTGTGCTTTCGCCTGTTTATTTCAATCACAAAAAAGGCCATACTTCTCCGAGATGCCAACTACCCTTAACCCCCACTGAAAATAGTTGCAATTCAAAGCATGCAAAATATTCAAGAACTGAACTCTGTAACACCACCTACACAGCAGACTTAGTTCTTCCAGTTTCTCCTGTGGGAAGCTGCATTTCATCCTGGGGATGGGACATGACCCAGGCACACGCTACTTGTCCATCTCCCCTACCCTTCCCTTTTCCTCCTTGCAGTTACCATAGTGGGAAACAGCCCCACAGTATACATACAGCCTGTAAGAGTTACTACTATCTCATCCATAACTTGCAAGTAATTTCAACCTTTGACAGTTTGTTTTTTAATCAGATATACTCAAGGCTTAAAACCAAGGCTTTTCAATAGGTACAGACACTTTTTTTTTTTTTAAAATGCTATGTTTGAAGCAGTAGCTATTTAGTCTTCTGACAATTACTGTTTCGTTCTTTTCCTCTTGGAAGTAAATGTTAGCAAAATAACTAAAGTTCTCTTGCTTTGCTTTTTAAAGATCTTTTTCCACTTGGCAAGCTTATTTTTCCTCACTTCAGAATTACTTAACAGAAAGCTTTCAAAGTTTAAATGTAATTCATTCCCTGTTCACTTGTAAGTGCAATCCCATGCCAAAAGGCTCCACATTTCTGATATGAGTATGAATCGTTTTCTTCTCATCTGTCAGGGCTAAACATTTTTAAACTTGTGTCTTTTTTCCAGGAGATGCACAGAAGAACAAGCTATTCTAATGCAAGTTCCCCATAACAGCCATGTTCTCTAATACTTATTACTCATTTTTGCTCTATTCCATTAATACTTTACATGAGTTATCTCACACAGACTGTTCATGTTCTCCATATAGCTGTAACAGAGAAGTGGGATCACCAGGGACATCAGGACTTCAGAGTTGTTATAGATTTCCTTACAACGAGGCAGAGTATGTTAGCTATCTGATTAAGCACAACAGAGGAAGATGCATGCATTATATCATCCCTTAGATTCCTCTCTGGGTAGAGAGTAACACTACAGCATACATTTATAGCTGAAAGGTTCAAATGTTCCAGATGATTGCACTGACATTTTTTTCTTCACATCTAAAACTAAAAAAAAAAATTACTGGAGGAAAGACATAAACGGGAGACAGAATTCAGTCATTTGAATGAAGCATGGATGACTAACATATTGAGACACAACACCATACTAGAATTGTAACTTCAAGTTTATTTTAAGTTCTCAGTGTAATTATGTGATTGTCGATATGTTAAATAAAGCCTGTGACTTACTATTTTCACATTTTACTTTAAAATTTAAACTCCATTCTGCTCTTACTGCAGTGGGTTTTAAAAATCAGCATTGGAAAAGATGTTTGGTGTTAGGCTTTCAAATGCAAAGATACATAATATAAAGTTACAGTTGAGTGTGTTTGTTCTAAGTTTATCTCTGGTGCTGAAATCCTATAATAACAACAAAAACAAAAGGCCAATAAGACCTCGTCTCCATTGTGCACCCTAAAACACCTGGAAAATGAAAAGTAGGAATATTTCAGTACACTCTTTACTTAAAGTAACATGGATTATAGTACTTGGCATATCACTGTGAAACTAGACGCTCAGGTTCCAGTGGAAACAAAATCCAACCTTTTTAATTAAAATAGCCCACAAGCTTCCCCCACCTCCCTCCCTGTTCAGCTTCTGTAGTAAATTACTGAAGTATAACAGCTGGAAAGAGAAATGCACAGGTAGAAGTGCTATACAAATCAAATTAATACACTGCATTTGCCACAGAGAAGTCTTACTTTTCTGGTTTTAGGTCCCGGTATATTATTCCAAGACTATGTAGATGGTCTAAAGCAAGTGCTAATTCTGCCAGGTAAAATTTAACA
Source organism: Charadrius vociferus (assembly GCF_000708025.1). Lineage (NCBI taxonomy): Eukaryota > Metazoa > Chordata > Aves > Charadriiformes > Charadriidae > Charadrius > Charadrius vociferus. The sequence goes on along the minus strand of NW_009646395.1, from coordinate 381,092 downwards.
TCGTCTTCTGTGAACATCACCTGAAAAAGCAAAACAATGTATTTTACAAGTAAAATCTGTAAAGTTTACATCAGTACCAACTAAACAATGGTAAGAGTGGTTTTGCAGAAGAGTTCTTCATAATACTTGAATTCATTTCCATACAAAATCCGAGAAATCCAAATTCCTTGGTTCAACTAAAACGAGGATTTTATAATCAATGCTATTTCACAGTACATACTTGAAAAAGAACTTCTGAAGGCAATATCGTATTATTCTTTCTGCAAAACTGAGGTTATGTGCTTCTGACTGTGCAAGAGAACAGACACACTGCAGTGGGACTGAAAAATTTTGGGAAGCATTTAAAGAATATGACCACCTCTTTATTGGATGTGACCATGGCGCTTCCAGACAACAAATGGACTAAAGAAGTCCAAATGCCTGAATTTTGTCTACAAAGCCAGAGAGACAAGAAAAGCATATGCATCTTGTTTGTGAGGAAACTGTCTCTAGGTACTACGGGAAAGAAGTTACAGTGATGGTAAAAACCTCAAGGTGCAGCCTGAGATGCAACTGCAGAAAAGGTAGATCAAAGACTAAACTAAGGAAACTGCCTATGTTAAAGCACAGGTTAGATCTCAGACAGCAGTCCCACATTTTCTGTTAGGAAAAACTAATTCCTGTTCAGATTCAATGAAGTGAACATGCTGTCCCATTTTTATCAACAACTGTTGTGATCCACTGACAGAAAACATTACAATTAAGCTTTTCTGAGAATTTAGAAAAAGATAAAAAATCCTGCATGACTTGATTCTACCTCAGTTACTACTCTGAGTCTTTTTTGGTATGTTTTAAGAATTAAAGACTAACATCTTTAGATACAGCATACGGACCTGTAAAAAAAAAAAAACCACCCAAAAAAACCAAACCCAAACCACAAAACAGCAATGGGGAGCACAGATGAGTATTATTTTTAGCCAGAGTTAAGAATGAAGAATACTATATATTTTCCCTTTAGTAGTTTAAAGGGAGAAAGTGATAGCAAAGCTTGTACAAAAGGTTGTTACTGATGTTACTTCTACAAAAGAGCCAATATTTAGTACAGGCACATTCAAGAAGGGAAATCTCTGTAAGAAATATTTAAAAGCTCAAATAATGAAAGATCCCATGAGGATGATAATACACCCACACTATGTTCTTTAAAAACATTGCATGGAATTCAGCTCTCCTAACCTTAAACATCTGCAGTGTAGACACATCTAGCTTTGAATTAATCATTTTTCCCTTTGTAGTCAATGGGGAAAACCCAGGAACTTTTAGGCTGCAGTTTATCTGATCTATTTTAAACTCACGTGAATTGACAGGAGGATGACATTAATTGTGTGCAGCATGCCCATTTCACTCCATCAGCTATGAACAATTAGCTTAGATTCAGGTACCTATAATGAATATTTCTTATCTAGCCACATTAAATCTCTTAAAATTTGAGTGGCTCAAGATGAAAAAGTCATCAGCACGAAAGCAACATACATTCTTTCTTGGGATCAAGAAAGAACTACGGATTTTAAGAAAAAACTATCTCAATTTTAGAGTACTAATAACTTTCTACTTATCTGTGACAAAGCAAACTAAAAGAAGCAGCTTTAAACAGATGGCTTCAATGAATTAAATGTATTGATTTATGTGGTCTGCACAGAAATCACGATATATCTATACACAAAATGCATTGCATTCTATTCTCCTCTTGATAACCATATAGCTTTGTAGTGGTGACCCAACTGTTCCGGATACTCTGTAGCAAGAGAAAAAGGAAGGCAGCTACAAGTACAAGTTCTGGCTACCAGATATACATTGGTTACATTTACACTTCTATCCTACTATTTGTTGGAAGTTTTTGCACATGAGTAATGCCAAAAAAATATTTCTGATATATGAAATGTTTGCATTTATTTTAGGAGTTATAATCAAATTCATTTGAGGTAATAAAACCTTTCAAAGTCATTATTTCGCATATCTACCCAGAGATATCACCCAGCATGACAAAGGCAAAGTGTTCATGGAAAATTACCAAAATAAGTGGAATACAATTCTTGCTTTTTTAATATTTATAAATAATTTTGTGTTCATACGTAAGTAAAAAAAAACCTGACACTAAATCCTGGATATTAAAACCAGACACAAATTATTTGAATACAACTACTTTATATAAGTTCATGCTCTGAGACACATCTTTAAACATTGTAGCAATAGAATTTTGCAAGATGTGAAAAGCAGCATAGAAAGACTGCTTGTCTAAGTCTTTTTTCAGAAACAATGTAAATTACCAACAGCATTTTCACAGAGTGACTACTTTGTGCAAAAAAATCCAAGCAAACAAAAACCTTAGTTGGTTAAAAAAAAAAAAAGAGTCAAAATTTTATTAATGAAAACTGAATTTAAAAAAAATAAACTCTCCTAACATAGGCAATTTATAGTCAGATTTTATCAATAGACAATTTTCAAATTAAAAGTTTACCTCTTTGGATAAACGTGTAAACAAGTCTCCTCCCCTGAGAAAATCCAAAATAAGATATAGCTTCCCTTCTGTTTGAAAAGCTGAAAAGATTAATTCAAAAAATTAAACATCATCTAATTTTACCCATGATCAGAAGAATAACACACCTAATAATTCCCCCTTATTTTCATTATCAAAATTAATTATTCTTCTTTCTCCTTTGTGGAAAAATTATTTAAATGAATTAAGTAACAGTTCCTCCATCATGGATCAAGTAACTCTTATGCCATGTGAAAGCAAAGCAAGTCACCAATGGAATTTCTAAAAAAAATAAACTACATTTTGATTAGTCAGCATTTCATTCCAGATTTTGGAAGTAAAAACCCTAGATTTGCAAATTAGCAATTAATGCACATATTCGGAAACCTCTGGAAACTCAGCTTAACAAGGAGATCTCACTTAGTTTGTAAAAGAGTGACAAGTAAAATAGTGGAAGCTACATATATTAAGCCACATCAGAGAGCAATAGAGATCTGAGGTTTGAACTATAGGAAAACTGGATCCTAAAAGAAAAACATAAACTGAAAAAAAATGAACACCAGAATCTATTCACTGTCTTTTTTGAGTTTACTTTCTGCACGACATGTTAAAAAGACTACTGATTTCCTCCTCAACTCCACATGGATATTTTTTTATGGCTGTCCATACTATTAAAATTAAAAGACATATTCCCACCAATTTAGATGCAACTGGAGGTAATGCCATTGCGTAAGTTTTCTATAGAGTAAATAAAGCAAGGATAAGAAATAATTAAAAAAAAGGAATGACATATACAAAAGATAAGAGGTTTTGGAAAAGAATGGCTAAACATAACATATATCTGCTTTTTAACAAAGCAAAGGGCTACAAGACTCTCAGTCCTATGAAGTTATAACACTGTGCATGAAGTTATCTATGTGCTTACTTTGCATAAGAATTACTACACAGCAAGTCTTTGCACGATCAGGATTTAGACAGCACACTAATTTTCTATGATTCTCTGGACCACAAAGCAAATATTAGGTACTATCTTGACAAGCACCTGTTTTTACAATATATAAACATGAATATTTCTGCAACTCACCATAATGTAACTTGACAATGAATGGGTGGTTAACTTCTACTAGGATGTCACGTTCCATTTTTGTCCGAACCCGATCTCGAACTACAACAGAACACGAGTAAGATTTAAAAAAATAATAAAAACAAGAATTTACATTGTGAATCAGTATTTCTCCAACATTTCCTGATGTACTTCACACTGTATCCTGTAGTATTATAATTGTCTGCAGGTCACCAAAGAAGAAACTTGAGAGAGAATTTATTGCACAGTTTCCTGATAAATCTCTTTATGTGTTTCAATTTACTTCAGTTTCTGCTATTGACAAAATATTGGGTAAATAAATTTAACAAAAGCACAAAAGAAATCAACCACCCTTCAGTCTGCCCTATACTTAGTCAACCTTTTAAACAGTAGAGCAAAACTGCCACAGCTATATATAGAAAACATAGCCATTTTCTCTACTGTTGAAAAGGATGGAGAATTAAAGTTGTAGCAAAACAAACTCATAAATACAATTATACTATCATAAAGATGCTTATATTGGTTTAACTCATTCAAATAACTTGCATTATTAAGATATTAAGTACCTTCACAATTTGGAAGGGATTTTTTAAAAAATTTCCTTTCTTTACTATGAACTTAAAAATAATATCCACTCAATGTAGTATGTACTTCAAACAATCTTTCCGATTTTAAAAAGGTTTAATGAGAGTAAACACGTGCATGGAGGAGTACATCAGAAGGAGTTACTGCTCAAGCTGCCTGTGCTGTCCCACTGTGGTGGCTCAGAACGGAACACGCATCTGCTCCTATATAGGTTAAACTAACTGAGGACCACATGCAGATGCCCTGCACACGGGGCTGGCAGTGACGGGCAGGGCGGTCAGCTGAGCACGGCATCTGCTTCAGCTGTTCTAGGCAACTCCCCTGCCACTCCAGTCAGTGCCTGGTTCCCATCTGAAGCTCCAAATCCGCCAGGACATAGACAAAATTCAGAACTCTTACAGATGACAGCTAGCAAAGTTTGCTACAGTGGTTTAAGACATTGTGTTTCTCTCTTCCCTTGTTCTACATTTAGTTACTGCCCCTTTCCCAAATCTTACAGCTTCTTGAAGGAAATGCCCCAGAGCAATGAAGTCCAGTCCAAAGTTGAACTTGCTGGCATTCCTTGTACAGTTAACAAGCCAGAGTTCTCAGTTATTACAACATGACAAGGTGGGGGAAAAAAAAAAAAAATCAAGAAGCAAAAGGGTCTTTTAGAAGTTTAGCTATCTTTTCCCAGAAACGGGCACTTACAATAATACCGGTAATCGTGAAAGAAAGTTATATAGACACATTTTCATGAATAAAGCTATCAAGTTTCCACCTCCCTGCAGAACAGACTCCTAAAAACAGTGAGCACTTATTTCGTGTGCTTGCAAACACCACATCTGAATTTTGACCATTACATCTAAAGCCATGAAAATGTCACAAGATAATTATGCGATTTCACTGTTCCAAGGGTTCATGTGAATTACAAAACTGAAATTCAGAACACTTTTTTTAGGCAGATTCAGCTGAGAAAAAGAATTCAAGACTTTTAAGTGCCTATAGCTATGCAACAGTTACATGGAAAAAAACTTATTTCTGAAAAGCTAGAGAAAGTCCAGATTTACAAAATCTCAACCAAAAAAAGTATAAGGAACTGAGCTCATTTCAGACATTAGCATTAGCCATTAAAAATCTGACTTTCGTGGTCTACAGTTTCCGTATGTGTACTGCTGGAAGTACTGATTTTTCTTAATACATTTGATGGCAGACTCTCTAGCAATGATTTGGCCCTGTTTCTCTCTCTCCCCATCACAAAGGGGCACTGAAAGATGATAGCTTCTATCAGAGTGTATTAATAAACTAGTCTCTGCACTAAACAAAGTTGTATGTGTTTATTCTTAGATTTGCTCTAAACATTAAAAGGTTGGAATCTGTAGTTACATCAATGTGTTCTGGCTAATATAATTTCATTCCTATGAAAATATTCTCTCTAAATTTGATTTGTGAATCATACACACCGCTTTCGATTAAGAAGTGGTCTTAAAGGGTATTTTCACATTTAATTTTAGAACACAAACATAGCTTTATGAAACAGATTTGAAAGAGCTAAAGAACCTTAGGCAAATCAAGTAATACAGTGTATTTCAAATTACAATATTGGATCTTTAAAAATATTGCAATTATGGAAAAAAAAGAATTAATTTCAGTTAATTTCATAGTAAGATTTCAACAGTAACTTTTCTTTGCTTGCTACTCCACTCTTCCTAAAACATGAATCACAACCAAAAGACGCTCAAAAGCATCTAAAAATTCAGATACAAAGTGTTGAAAAGTGCAGCATCCTCCTGCTAGTGTCACCTTTCTGCTCAAGCCTCCTACATCCTTGAATTCCTAGCCCCCGTGAGTCTCTTTTTCCAACAAAAAGTCAAGCTTCCAATTTCAGTATTTATCAGTCTCTGCCATCTGTAGGCAAAACCAGATCCACAGCTTGGACTAATTTCTACACATAAGGTTAAACCACAATCAAAAGGTGATGGAAAGAAGCCCTCAAACGCCTTAAAAAAGCAACTGCTGAATGACCTTTGACTCCAGTTCTGAGCTATTAACGGGCTGGAGAATGAAAGGCTATTGAGGATATCAAAGTACCTTAAATGAGTGGAAATAAATTTCAGAAAAATAGGAAGTAAATAATGAGAATAACACGTGCCACAAAACAGAGGAATCACAATATAGGAAACTGTTAAAAAACACTTACACCCTCTGTAATAGTTTTAAGTGAAATATAATGAGATTTGTCAGACAGATATTCAGCACTAGATCTTAAGCAGAAAAAAAAAAAAAAAAATCAGGTTCAACATTTTAGTGGAAGTTCACAATTCAGTGCGTTTTTGTTCCCTCCATCATTCTATGAATATTTTCAGATGAAACTGTATGTTAAAACTGCAAATCAATATAATAATCAATAATTTGGGTCAAGTACTACAATTTGTTGGAATTATCCCAAAACTATCATTGCAATTTCAGTGCAGTCATGAGTTGGAAGAACTACAAATAGACAGAAGTATTAAACAACTGCATAAAGCAACACATACACACGCTGGTTAAGCTATTAGTGTGAAAGAATTATTTCATTTTAATCTTAACTGATTAATCTTTCATTAATCTTAATCTTTCATTTTAATTTTAATTGAGATTGTTCAGATTTGAACTTATTTTGTTAGTGATACCATTCAAGACCAAAACCACCCAAGAAACAAAACATTTTAAAAGTCATTTTTGCTCACGTAACTTAGATGATTAACTTAAGATTTTATCAAATATATCCGACATCTAGAACAAGTGCTAAAAGTTTTGGGAAAACGTACTGTATACTTGTGGTTTAAAGAAAGACAAACTCCTGTGCTTAGAACTTTTAGTATAAAACAGCTGATACAATGCACTTCAAAGTATCATGATCTAAATATAAACCGAGCAACAGGCATTAACTGTATCCTCGGTGATACACAGCAAATGAGAAAAGGAAGGATATTAAGTTTCAAATAACAGCTCAGGAGCAAGTCAGGAGGCAGATGTAACACAACTACTCTATTAAACCACCATCACCTAACGAACTTAGCATGGTAAGGAACCCACTTTCCCCTATAACTAACAATATAGTACTGTTGTTTACTTAATTCTTCTGGGTTTACAATACAAGGCAGTGTATTCTGCTATTTGTTGTTTGATAGAAGAAAGTTCTAAAATACAATCTGTAGAACAGCATGGGACTAAAGATTAAGTTTTGGTATAATGTTCCCAATTTCTCATTTTTTCCTTTTCTCTCTAAACAACGCTTACCTTTCAAGGTGGCCTTTTTCAATACCTTCATTGCATAAAGCTGTCTAGCATCCGATCCTGAGATTTTTTTGACAAGAAAAACCTGCATTGAAAATTAAAAACAATTCTTAAAAGAAAATAAAGGTAAGTCAGATCAATATACTTTGCTACAAAATTCAAGTAGTTGGTATTATTTCAACCTTATTATTCTTCCCAATACTATTATTAGCCTCTTCGCCAGTTTTAGATTCTGCAAAGCCAAACAAAAATTTCCTTGCAGCTTTTCCTACTATTCGCTCATTTCATAATCTAAAGGTTCATTCAAGACAAGCAGTCTGCCAAATTAATTTCGGTTTAACTTAATTGATTTCAGTGAATAAAAGAAAGGATGAATTTGGATTCTCTCAGAAGTTGAGACAAATTTGAAACACAAAATTCAGCTTTTTAATATTAATCTTTAAATAGTTTTGTCTTATTAAAATTCATAAGATGGCATAGTAAAATCATTATAAAATCATTGTCAGATATGAAAATAGATGCGTGTAGAAAAGTTGATCCAGAAAACCACATGAATCAATGCATAACAATAATTTTTTAAAAAGTAACATATAAAATTATAAGAAGCAACCTCTTGTGTCACAAAACCACACTTCTTTGTGACAGGCTTTGGTTGAGTTTTGCATGTACCAATAAAGTACAACCAGCCTCAATTAAAGTGTGTTTCATTTCCTTCTTCAATGTAATAGGATTTCTTGGGTGGGATTTTTAATATCCTTAATACAAAATAAATTCCAGTGGAGCCAAATTTTAGATTTAGAAATAAAGAAGAAAAAAAATAGACCAGCGACAGCTTTTCTGGTTATTTATGAAAAAGCGTAGAGACATGTTGTGGTATATGAGAAAGTTAAGCATGTTATATGAAATTAGTTTTTGTATCCAATTCTCACTTGTGCTAACATCCTTCTGCCTTATCCAGACATTATCAGAACACCACCAAGAGACATTGTAAAGTATGCAGATTAGTCTTTTTAAACTGAATGAGAAGGAGTGACATCTTCCCAAATTATTAGAAAAAAGGGATTGTTTTGTACTAATAATCTTTTTTGCATAAAGACTAAAACAATTGAAAGCAAGATTGGCATTTTTGCAATACTTTAAGTCAGCTAGACATTTAATTATTTTTGCATTTTCAAAACTTGCCTCCTCCCAGCAGTTGTAGCATTGAATTTAGTAATATCAATACAATAAAGATTGTTGAAATGATAATTAATTAACATACGTTTCCTTGCCCCTGAATGATTTATTTCTGATTTGAAGATTTCCAAATAAAAACTTGGTTATTATTCTGGATGAAATCAAACAACATAGGGAAACCACCTTTGGAATCAGGTTTCTCTGTGAATTCTTACTATTTTGAGTACAAAATTCTAGTTTCTAAACATCTAGATTTCCAAGCTTAATTGGAACTGCTACTTCAATAACGTGAGTTCCTACCACGAGAGAACTGAACTGATTATTGTCATTTTCTGTCATATCCAAGAGCTTAACATCACATTCAGAATGGCAACTGAGGTTGAAAATGGATGTAAAGGCTCTGTTGACTTACATTGTATACTCTGTTCTGTTTCAATGATCTGTCTTGCCACCTGAAGTTAATGTTTTGCTTCCGAGTTAGATTTGGACAACTAAAAGTATGAATCATGTACACCTACTGAGATCTCAGTGTGGACAGTACTCAGTAAATACCATAAACATTGAGACTTTAACAGAGCTTCAAATAAATATCAATGTATGTTGTGCCTTAACCAAATTATGACAGATAATGTCTAGCATAAACACAACTAGGATACATCATATTTACTTCAGTAGCCATTTACTTCAGTTGCCTAAAATTTGTTCTTTACAATTACCATCTGCTACAATAATAAACTCTGCCTATAGCCTCTGTACTGGTGACAACCTACCATTGGCATTCCATTTTAACAGTGAATACCCAATTATTTCATATCAGGCGAATTTTTCTATGGATCTTTGAGATCTACATATCACACAAACTAGAAAAAAAATTTACTGCTTTAAAAAGATCTGCCACAATTACAGTGCCTAGTTAGCACTAATTTAGAAAGCAGTTTTCTCTTGCAACATTTGTCTTAATGCAAGATCGTGGCTGTTCTAAATATTTCATTCCTAATACTATTCAATGCAATATTCCTGAATAATTGGCTCCACAAGACTTCAGTTACCAACCTTTCCAAAGGATCCTTGTCCTAGTACTTTCAGAAGTTCAAACTGTGAAGGGTCTGCTTTCTCATGTCCTTCCTTTACATGGTGAGTTATCGCAATTTCTTTGATATTTCCCTCTTCCTGACAGAGGAAAACAGTGGAATAAGTTTATGTTAATGGTGCATCTTCTCAATATGTTTATAAATTCACAATATGTTGAAAAATACCAGTGCCACAGAACCCAACGAACTACACGCTCCCAAATGCAGATAAAAAACACTGAGGAACACTATTTGCATAATTACAACACAAAAAATAGATTATATCTGTTACAAAAGGCAGTATTAGTTCAGTAACTATGTGGCTTAAACTTTTAGGGATGCATCAGAATCCAGACAGTAACAAAGTTGATGACAAGTCAGCAATTCTCAACTTTTGTGCTTAGGGCCCTATTCTTTGGTTCATAATTTCCATTCCAGATTCACAACTTATTAATGGAAATCAATCTCCTTAAGAATTTAGTCCTCTTGAAGCACACCTAGAGTGCATCAAACAGACCACATCTCTTTGGAAAGCCTTCCTTTTTAACACTTAAATGAGGACCACTATGCTGCAGTGATGTTAATGCTCACCTTTATAACACAGTGTAAGACTGCAGACATTTCCTTGCAAAGCAGCACAACCTCCACCCCCACTTCAGCAGCAATAAACTCTCCACCTGCCACTGAGAAAATTCTGGTGATGAAAAGAAACTCATTGCCTCTCTTCTCAAGGACAGTCTATTCTATAAAAGCTGCCCATCTTCACCATTCCCCCTTCAGTGAGAAACTAGTCACCAGAAATCTCTAAAGAGCACTGGATCTTCTAGTCTTTTTCGTGCTCTGCACTTAATTCAGTATTTTCTGCACAGAATTTTAAAATCCCCTTAAAAACAACAGTCCTTGCCACACAAGAAAGAATTTCAGAATTTATCAGCAACTGTTCAAAAGTAAAAAACTGCATTCTTATCAATGTAATCTGAAGAACTATCTAGGCATTACGTGCAATCCAACCTAAGTGGCACTGACTGTAAGTTAACTTATAACACACGAATACACTAACTACAATTTCAACTTTTTGTGCTTTCTTTTCCTATTCCTTCTATGGGGTATAGTGAATAAAATAAGTCTGAGAATAGTTTTCCTCTGTTTAATGAGCAAGTCTCAGATCTATTTCACAGAATTACAGACTGGTTGAGGTTGGAAGGGACCTCGGGAAGTCATCTGGTCCTGCCTGAGCAGGACCACCTACAGCCAGTTGCCCAGGCAGCTTTTGAACATCTCCAAGGATGGAGACTCCACAACCTCCCTGGGCAACCTGTGCCAGGGCTCGGTCACCCTCACAGTGAAAAAGGTTCAGAGGGAACCTCCTGTGTTTCAGTTTGTGCCCACTGCCTGTCCCGTCACTGGGGACTGCTGAAAAGAGCCTGGCTCTGTCCTCTTTGCAACCTTCCTTCAGGCTGGTCAAACATGATTTCACCTTTCTGAATCCATGCTGACTAACCCCAGTTACTATTTTGTCCTTCGTGTACATGGAAATGGTTTCCAGGACTAGTTGTTCCATCACCTTGCCAGGGATCAAGGTGTGGCCAACCATCCCATAGCTCCCTAGGTCCTCCTTGTCCTTTTTGAAGACAGGAATGACATTTGCTTTCCTTCAGTCCTCAAGCACCTCTCCCAGTCACCATGATCATTGGAAGATAATCAAGAGCGGGCTCGCAATGACACCTGCCAGGTTCCTCAGCACTCATGTGTGCATCCTATCAGGGCCCACGGACTTATGTACATCCAGTTTGCTTAAGTATTCCCTGACTGACCCTTTCCCAAGGGTATGTCTTCCTTGCTCCAGACTTCCCCCTTATCTATATTCATCAAAATGTGCACTAATTAGTTCGAGTGATGGAGGAGTAGAGGCAGTGCTGTAAAGCTGTGCTTCTGCACAACTAATTTATATATTTTTTCAAATATTCAGCAAAATTCATGTACATGTATTATTGCTGAAAGTATCCTTTTGTTCTTGGTCATTTCCGTGCCATCTATACATGCACAGCAACTGACCACACACATCTCTGTGCTCAAACACACGCTTCTCCTAGATCAACATTTCTCTTTCAAAAGATTCTTTTTTCAAAAGATTCCAACCAAAGTGGGAAACAAACCGCACACAACAATTTCTGAACATGTATGTGTGAGAGAGTGTGCACATATACAAAAAAATCCAATGGACACTTTGAATGCATAGAACATCCCAGCAACTTTTAAAATCAGAAGTAAAAAAAGACATTTTAATGTAAAGAACTTGGATTTGTCTTGGGTGTTCTTAGTATAAAACAGCTGATACAATGCACTTCAAAGTATCATGATCTAAATATAAACCGAGCAACAGGCATTAACTGTATCCTCGGTGATACACAGCAAATGAGAAAAGGAAGGATATTAAGTTTCAAATAACAGCTCAGGAGCAAGTCAGGAGGCAGATGTAACACAACTACTCTATTAAACCACCATCACCTAACGAACTTAGCATGGTAAGGAACCCACTTTCCCCTATAACTAACAATATAGTACTGTTGTTTACTTAATTCTTCTGGGTTTACAATACAAGGCAGTGTATTCTGCTATTTGTTGTTTGATAGAAGAAAGTTCTAAAATACAATCTGTAGAACAGCATGGGACTAAAGATTAAGTTTTGGTATAATGTTCCCAATTTCTCATTTTTTCCTTTTCTCTCTAAACAACGCTTACCTTTCAAGGTGGCCTTTTTCAATACCTTCATTGCATAAAGCTGTCTAGCATCCGATCCTGAGATTTTTTTGACAAGAAAAACCTGCATTGAAAATTAAAAACAATTCTTAAAAGAAAATAAAGGTAAGTCAGATCAATATACTTTGCTACAAAATTCAAGTAGTTGGTATTATTTCAACCTTATTATTCTTCCCAATACTATTATTAGCCTCTTCGCCAGTTTTAGATTCTGCAAAGCCAAACAAAAATTTCCTTGCAGCTTTTCCTACTATTCGCTCATTTCATAATCTAAAGGTTCATTCAAGACAAGCAGTCTGCCAAATTAATTTCGGTTTAACTTAATTGATTTCAGTGAATAAAAGAAAGGATGAATTTGGATTCTCTCAGAAGTTGAGACAAATTTGAAACACAAAATTCAGCTTTTTAATATTAATCTTTAAATAGTTTTGTCTTATTAAAATTCATAAGATGGCATAGTAAAATCATTATAAAATCATTGTCAGATATGAAAATAGATGCGTGTAGAAAAGTTGATCCAGAAAACCACATGAATCAATGCATAACAATAATTTTTTAAAAAGTAACATATAAAATTATAAGAAGCAACCTCTTGTGTCACAAAACCACACTTCTTTGTGACAGGCTTTGGTTGAGTTTTGCATGTACCAATAAAGTACAACCAGCCTCAATTAAAGTGTGTTTCATTTCCTTCTTCAATGTAATAGGATTTCTTGGGTGGGATTTTTAATATCCTTAATACAAAATAAATTCCAGTGGAGCCAAATTTTAGATTTAGAAATAAAGAAGAAAAAAAATAGACCAGCGACAGCTTTTCTGGTTATTTATGAAAAAGCGTAGAGACATGTTGTGGTATATGAGAAAGTTAAGCATGTTATATGAAATTAGTTTTTGTATCCAATTCTCACTTGTGCTAACATCCTTCTGCCTTATCCAGACATTATCAGAACACCACCAAGAGACATTGTAAAGTATGCAGATTAGTCTTTTTAAACTGAATGAGAAGGAGTGACATCTTCCCAAATTATTAGAAAAAAGGGATTGTTTTGTACTAATAATCTTTTTTGCATAAAGACTAAAACAATTGAAAGCAAGATTGGCATTTTTGCAATACTTTAAGTCAGCTAGACATTTAATTATTTTTGCATTTTCAAAACTTGCCTCCTCCCAGCAGTTGTAGCATTGAATTTAGTAATATCAATACAATAAAGATTGTTGAAATGATAATTAATTAACATACGTTTCCTTGCCCCTGAATGATTTATTTCTGATTTGAAGATTTCCAAATAAAAACTTGGTTATTATTCTGGATGAAATCAAACAACATAGGGAAACCACCTTTGGAATCAGGTTTCTCTGTGAATTCTTACTATTTTGAGTACAAAATTCTAGTTTCTAAACATCTAGATTTCCAAGCTTAATTGGAACTGCTACTTCAATAACGTGAGTTCCTACCACGAGAGAATTGAACTGATTATTGTCATTTTCTGCCATATCCAAGAGCTTAACATCACATTCAGAATGGCAACTGAGGTTGAAAATGGATGTAAAGGCTCTGTTGACTTACATTGTATACTCTGTTCTGTTTCAATGATCTGTCTTGCCACCTGAAGTTAATGTTTTGCTTCCGAGTTAGATTTGGACAACTAAAAGTATGAATCATGTACACCTACTGAGATCTCAGTGTGGACAGTACTCAGTAAATACCATAAACATTGAGACTTTAACAGAGCTTCAAATAAATATCAATGTATGTTGTGCCTTAACCAAATTATGACAGATAATGTCTAGCATAAACACAACTAGGATACATCATATTTACTTCAGTAGCCATTTACTTCAGTTGCCTAAAATTTGTTCTTTACAATTACCATCTGCTACAATAATAAACTCTGCCTATAGCCTCTGTACTGGTGACAACCTACCATTGGCATTCCATTTTAACAGTGAATACCCAATTATTTCATATCAGGCGAATTTTTCTATGGATCTTTGAGATCTACATATCACACAAACTAGAAAAAAAATTTACTGCTTTAAAAAGATCTGCCACAATTACAGTGCCTAGTTAGCACTAATTTAGAAAGCAGTTTTCTCTTGCAACATTTGTCTTAATGCAAGATCGTGGCTGTTCTAAATATTTCATTCCTAATACTATTCAATGCAATATTCCTGAATAATTGGCTCCACAAGACTTCAGTTACCAACCTTTCCAAAGGATCCTTGTCCTAGTACTTTCAGAAGTTCAAACTGTGAAGGGTCTGCTTTCTCATGTCCTTCCTTTACATGGTGAGTTATCGCAATTTCTTTGATATTTCCCTCTTCCTGACAGAGGAAAACAGTGGAATAAGTTTATGTTAATGGTGCATCTTCTCAATATGTTTATAAATTCACAATATGTTGAAAAATACCAGTGCCACAGAACCCAACGAACTACACGCTCCCAAATGCAGATAAAAAACACTGAGGAACACTATTTGCATAATTACAACACAAAAAATAGATTATATCTGTTACAAAAGGCAGTATTAGTTCAGTAACTATGTGGCTTAAACTTTTAGGGATGCATCAGAATCCAGACAGTAACAAAGTTGATGACAAGTCAGCAATTCTCAACTTTTGTGCTTAGGGCCCTATTCTTTGGTTCATAATTTCCATTCCAGATTCACAACTTATTAATGGAAATCAATCTCCTTAAGAATTTAGTCCTCTTGAAGCACACCTAGAGTGCATCAAACAGACCACATCTCTTTGGAAAGCCTTCCTTTTTAACACTAAAATGAGGACCACTATGCTGCAGTGATGTTAATGCTCACCTTTATAACACAGTGTAAGACTGCAGACATTTCCTTGCAAAGCAGCACAACCTCCACCCCCACTTCAGCAGCAATAAACTCTCCACCTGCCACTGAGAAAATTCTGGTGATGAAAAGAAACTCATTGCCTCTCTTCTCAAGGACAGTCTATTCTATAAAAGCTGCCCATCTTCACCATTCCCCCTTCAGTGAGAAACTAGTCACCAGAAATCTCTAAAGAGCACTGGATCTTCTAGTCTTTTTCGTGCTCTGCACTTAATTCAGTATTTTCTGCACAGAATTTTAAAATCCCCTTAAAAACAACAGTCCTTGCCACACAAGAAAGAATTTCAGAATTTATCAGCAACTGTTCAAAAGTAAAAAACTGCATTCTTATCAATGTAATCTGAAGAACTATCTAGGCATTACGTGCAATCCAACCTAAGCGGCACTGACTGTAAGTTAACTTATAACACACGAATACACTAACTACAATTTCAACTTTTTGTGCTTTCTTTTCCTATTCCTTCTATGGGGTATAGTGAATAAAATAAGTCTGAGAATAGTTTTCCTCTGTTTAATGAGCAAGTCTCAGATCTATTTCACAGAATTACAGACTGGTTGAGGTTGGAAGGGACCTCTGGAAGTCATCTGGTCCTGCCTGAGCAGGACCACCTACAGCCAGTTGCCCAGGCAGCTTTTGAACATCTCCAAGGATGGAGACTCCACAACCTCCCTGGGCAACCTGTGCCAGGGCTCGGTCACCCTCACAGTGAAAAAGGTTCAGAGGGAACCTCCTGTGTTTCAGTTTGTGCCCACTGCCTGTCCCGTCACTGGGGACTGCTGAAAAGAGCCTGGCTCTGTCCTCTTTGCAACCTTCCTTCAGGCTGGTCAAACATGATTTCACCTTTCTGAATCCATGCTGACTAACCCCAGTTACTATTTTGTCCTTCGTGTACATGGAAATGGTTTCCAGGACTAGTTGTTCCATCACCTTGCCAGGGATCAAGGTGTGGCCAACCATCCCATAGCTCCCTAGGTCCTCCTTGTCCTTTTTGAAGACAGGAATGACATTTGCTTTCCTTCAGTCCTCAAGCACCTCTCCCAGTCACCATGATCATTGGAAGATAATCAAGAGCGGGCTCGCAATGACACCTGCCAGGTTCCTCAGCACTCATGTGTGCATCCTATCAGGGCCCACGGACTTATGTACATCCAGTTTGCTTAAGTATTCCCTGACTGACCCTTTCCCAAGGGTATGTCTTCCTTGCTCCAGACTTCCCCCTTATCTATATTCATCAAAATGTGCACTAATTAGTTCGAGTGATGGAGGAGTAGAGGCAGTGCTGTAAAGCTGTGCTTCTGCACAACTAATTTATATATTTTTTCAAATATTCAGCAAAAATCATGTACATGTATTATTGCTGAAAGTATCCTTTTGTTCTTGGTCATTTCCGTGCCATCTATACATGCACAGCAACTGACCACACACATCTCTGTGCTCAAACACACGCTTCTCCTAGATCAACATTTCTCTTTCAAAAGATTCTTTTTTCAAAAGATTCCAACCAAAGTTGGAAACAAACCGCACACAACAATTTCTGAACATGTATGTGTGAGAGAGTGTGCACATATACAAAAAAATCCAATGGACACTTTGAATGCATAGAACATCCCAGCAACTTTTAAAATCAGAAGTAAAAAAAGACATTTTAATGTAAAGAACTTGGATTTGTCTTGGGTGTTCCAAAGTTAAGATGAACAATAAGGGTAGGCACCAGTTTGCTTGTAAGACAGACAAAATTTTGCATGCCTGTGCATGTATGCATGCTGTATACTACTCCTAATAAATCCAAACTCCTTTTCCTTTCAAGAGAAAATGCTACCCTTGTTGACTCAAGGCTGAATTTTTAGAGTTTCAAAGAAATATTAATTCCTTCTACTTGTCAAGGGAATTATTTGCAGGTGGACATTTGTATTTTCACCTTTTAAATTAGTATATTATCAGTTGGATTACATACTGCTTAAACCACCCACTACAATCTTCGAGAATCCCAGGGGAAGAATAGCACATCAGAACAGATTGCCGAGTACATATTACTTTGGATGCTTTGATCCATTTCTGCTTAACTGTTTTACCTATTAGCTCCCTGGCAATCTTGGGAAAGTAAAAAAAAAAAAAAAAAGGGGGAAACAATTTCCCGAAATCCTTCTGGTATCTACCCAGATACAGGGACACAAAGCGATTAGGTGGACACATTGCTTTAAACACATCACAAAATGTAACAAAAACAAGAAATGAAAAGATATTAACTTGTTCTCTATACACAAACAAAAATTATTTTTTAATGCAACACAACTATTATGCAACCAACTTCCCAGTGGTTATTTTGGGCACCCTCTAAAAAAAACCCAAACCATCACTTCACATTCCTGATACTAAGAGAATATTCCCAGTCTTCACAATTTCTCAGGGTTCAGATGTTCTTCAGTCCTTATGACGCAGACCTATTACAACTATTGATTAAATGAAATGGAACTCAGATCGTATCCTACTTTAGTAGCTTGTCCATAACATGTGTTTGGGAGCAAGATTTATGATGAATAGTTACCCACAAATTTGCAGTTTCCTTTTCTGACATAATTGCTGAACCTGTTATTTTAACTAAACAGTATTTTGCAAATGCAGTTAAAAATACAAAAGCTAAACCTTTTACAGGGATGTGAATTATATGCAGAAGTAATCAACCCTCACTGTACCCACTATCTACCTGAATTAAAATCCAGGTCTTTCACACTGTAAAGAGAGATCTCTTTCTCAGCCAACTGCACTAATTACATTAGTTGATACATGCCATCTTACAGTAAGCTGGAAGAGAATCCAGTCAGTCAGTCTGGTACTGAATTTGTCTCTAATCATTCATCACTCAAATCATCACTGATTTTTCTCTGATCATTCCCTGATAGCTGGAAAAAAAATAAATTGTCTCATGTGATTAATTTGAATTAAATGAGATGATGTATAGGATGCTGAAAGACTCAGGTCCTCCTCTCCTTTCTTTCATTCCCTGACAACTTTCACACCACTACAGACACTCACTCACCAATGATTTGGCCGTTGCAATGGTGGGATCTTCTTTCCAGTTATAACTACACCCTACTGCCTATATTTTATTTCTGTTATTTATAAGCTTGGAAAGCTCACTTTTCTCAAGCC
The DNA here is from genome assembly GCF_000708025.1 of Charadrius vociferus. Taxonomy (NCBI): domain Eukaryota; kingdom Metazoa; phylum Chordata; class Aves; order Charadriiformes; family Charadriidae; genus Charadrius; species Charadrius vociferus. The sequence goes on along the minus strand of NW_009646395.1, from coordinate 362,635 downwards.
TTATTCTGCAGCAATGTCCAAAAGTCCCAAGACATATATTTCTTTTTTAAGCCACGCAGCTCTTTCTTGTTCACACTAGAAAGTAAAACTGTCACAAAAAGCCACATTACAAAAAAATAACAAACTGTGTTAGTCAACTTAAAGTGGTTGCTACTGGCTTCTGTTATCGTGAAACTAAACATAGAATACAAGGAAACAAACAGAAGGTAACATTACTCTGAGTTTCCTTAACATTTCCTTAACAGTATAACAGTGTTAAATCAACACTGGCCTAGAAGGGAAGTAAGTGACAAACAAGTTTGGGTATGAATTTAAAACACCACTATTTCAGAATAACTTCCTGTATTGGTATAGTTCGCAACTCATACTGAAATACTGACCAGAGTAGTTCTAAGTAAGCGCTTAGTAATGTATCTCACAAGATATGTCTATGAACAGGAATGAATACATACATAGGAAAGAACACTGAATGGACTATATTCCACAGGCAAATCAAATCTGAAAGACAAAAGCTAAAAAAAAAACAAACAAAAAAGAAAAGAAAAAAAAAAAAAGAGGGATTCAGCAGCATCAAGGGTGACTTGTTTTGCTTTTTAGGAATCAACTGCAAGTTAGAATAGGAAACGGGCTTGTCAGGAAAGAAAAAAAGAGATACACATCTTCTAGGCACACGGGGAAAAACTACTTAACCATTATTAGACTATAAAAAAAAATAGCCTAATGATGTTGCTGGAAAAAATCCCTATTTTAGGTACTTAATGAACACTAAATACTCACTTTTGTTCTATTAATTTAATTAATGTGAATTTCTTTTATGTTCACCTTTTAATTCAAGACTAAATTAATTCTGCTGTAACATGAAATACTTGTATTTGTTTCTGAGATCTTATTACAGGAACAACTATTAGATAACGTATTAAAAGGAAAGTGGATCTCAAACCCTAAAGGAAGTAGAAGCAGAAGAGCCTTACTAGGTAAGTATTTCTCAGTAGTAATGAAAAAGCCCAGAAAAGCAATCAAAAAACACGAGTTTATCTATACATGGAATCTTCTGTTATTTATCTTTCAGATTTCTGAATTTTCAGCAGTTCTAAAATCGGTTCTGTGTGTAAAGAAGTGGCCCATGCAGAGCTGGATGGTATAACACACTGCTTGCTTTACACAGACGAGTTTATTTGCAGACCTTTTTCTGAGCAGTATGTTGTAGGGACAACTGAAAAGCTGGTCTAGTGCCAGTAAACTGGACTCTCAACTGCTAGGAGAGCTGCCGGTATCATCTACAATACCATTCCTATTGTTCTCACAGGCTTGTCATTTCCACTTATTTTATTACTCTTAATAATTCCAGTCTTTTTACAGATTGATTTTATTTTCTAATCATGAATACAGCAGCAAAAAGAGTACGTAGCCCTTTTACCTCTAACTTCCAATTCCTGAAGACAATGTGACAGTGGTATGAAAGGAAAAACAAGTAAAAGGGGTCTGTGAAAGAATTCTGGAGTCTGAGCTTAAACCACCTGTAGCCACTTTGAGAGGGTTACCAGACATGTACGTACAACAATTACGTATTGCGAGTGCCATATGAGATATATTGTTATGAAACAACCTAAATCTGATAAATATAGAAAATACAATAAACACTTATTAGAATTTAAATAGCACCTCAAAAAATAGAAAAATTCTTAGTCCACAAATTTTATATAAAAGGGTCAGAGAAACAACCAATTAAAGATTAAAATAATTTAAAAAAATATTAAATGTATGCTCTGTCACAGACAAAATAATCCACCAAAACACTGGGACAGAAACAAGAAATTCAGCAAGAAAGTTATCTTACTCTCATGTGTAAGAACTAGATGTGAATTGACTTAAACAGAACATCAAAGAATAAGCTGGTATGTCACATATGGAATGCTTACTTGGGAAAGGTATCCCCAGAAGACAGATTCTTCCTTTTCTGGGTGCTCAAGATTATGTGAATACAAGTAGAAATATTTTAAACACTTAACTCGTTATGATAGCTTATTATAGATAACAGTTATTAAAAGAACAATTGGTTCATCAGCTTCACAATTGGTGACAAAGATCTGAGTACACACTCTTCAATATACTGAAAGTGTAAATTAGAATTATGGTATGTATAGATTGCACTATAGAGAAGAAGCAAGAGCTATCTAAAAAACAAAGTTTTACAGCAGTAATAATAATGGAATGAAATATTTAATTCATTCCTACTCACAGGTGACATTTGACAGGTTTGAAGTCGTGAACTGACATAAAATTGGAAAAGTAAGCGAAAAATACAGGGAAAACATTTACAGCCTAAGACACCTACAGCGTTCAGGTCAAAGACAATGTGACTCAAAGTAAACTAGACCCATCCTGAACAGCAAGACTGACTGATTATCTCTGCTGCCAGCTTCAGTGAAATTAAACTGAAATCTGATGAAGTACAGAAAGTTAACGAAAACCAAGATACCCAAAAGTAAGATCTCTAACAAAGATATGCATGCACAACAAGATTGGGGGATGGGGGCAGGTGGGGGAGTTGTTAATTTAATTGTAACAGTGTGGGTTTTTAAAAAAATAAATTTGTGGTCAACTATGTACAGAAGAACAATAACTGGCAGTTTATTTTTTTATAATATCAAGAGGAAAGATAAGTATGTGCAGTACATGCTATGAGTACCTATACATTAAGGCTTTCTGAAAGAACATTTCATTTTTTTAACATGCTAAAACACTTCAAAAGGATTGGCATTACATTTTTTATGACTGTGATGCCTGTTATTGGGGAAAATAGGTGTTCTTAATTGATGACAAAAAAGGGAGTCACAGTAGTTGAAGGCTAAACAAAATAAATGGCTCTTTCAGCATACCCGAATTTTACCAGGAAGCTTCTAAAATTCAGAAAGAGATTTCTGAGAAAATTTTCTCTATAAAAAAGTTCATATATGGATTTAGAAAACCCCAGAAGTTCTTACTGCGTGAAATATGTGATGAATAACTGTATCCTATCTCGAGTCCTTTGCATCAGGAAGGGGATATTAAAGATAACACACAACATCCGTATCCCGTTCATAAAAGGGACAGAAGTGACTGCAAAACAAGGTTTCATGTTCACTTTCCCACTAAATGAATACTGCCTAGATGTAGGTGAAAATCTCCTCAGAAGTTTCGTGAATTTCAGCTGGCAGGTGACTAAGCACTGATCTAAGAACGCTCCCTCTGCACACTTGCTGGCTATATGAACTATATCAATAAATACAACTCCAAATGGGTAACAACCAAATAAAAGCTTTCACAGCAAGAGAAGTACAAGGCCACATACCAACCCCTTCTGCATCTAACAGAGATGGAAGTTTTGAAATAACTGATATAAAAAAAAGGAACAAGGATAAATCATTAACCCTCACACTCATTTTAAATAAAACAAAACCTCTGAATTTTACAATACAATTTCTGGACAAAAAAAAGTTTGCTTTTGGAATCGAGAAGCAACTTGCCTCTCCGTAGGGCTTTTAAATAAACTGTATTTTTCTAATAAGAGGCACAGATGACTAGAACAGACATGACTATACATACTCAAGTTCATCAAAATCCAGAGGGAAGGAAATCTAGCATATGCAAAAAATCCTTAGACGGGTCCTGTATTCAAAAAACATTCTTCCTGGACAGCAAACATTGCTGACATGCTGACCAAAAACTGTAAAAATGGGGTTAAGACTCTGAGTTAAGGTAAACATTAGATAAACAGATTAACAAATTTTAATCTCAATGAATAATTAAAATCTGTTCTAATATCTAAAACAGGTTAAGTAACTACTGGAGAAATTAACTTAAGTACTGTTATTTCCGATTTCAACATTACCCAGGTTGCACCTTTATCTGTTAATTCTGTACTGCTTTTAACAGAGTTAAGAAGCTACAATCAGAAGCATCTTCTATGTAGAGTTACTTATAGACTTAGCTATGGCTAAATTTGCCCCTTAAGATAAGTAAGGAGTTGTTCAGATCTTTTGCTGTATAGTGACCTTCCAGCTCCTGGTCTTGTAAAGTCTTCTCTAAATCATCTTTTAATTTTCATACTTCATTTTTAATGTTATTTTGGAAGCCCTTGCATCCCTGCTACACATAGTAGCAATGGACTGGTTTTATGCCGCGTGTAGAGCGATAGCCCCCATACTAGTCCTAGCCACAATCTTCCTGCCTTGACCTGCAGAGACTGCAGTTGCTAAGGCACCGACCATGAGGCTGTGTTCAGCTGAGGGTTCACTGGTATTGCTAGTCCTTTCAGAGCCACTGCCTGCCAAAGGAAAGTCACTCCCCCAAATTGCGCAAGATTCTTTGTTCCTAATACACCAGTTAGCATCTTAGTGTGCCAAAAATGGTATTTTTAATATTGCTTCTAGACAAACACTATTAATACATTAAGAAGTGTTGGTGGGATCCCACCAGGAACTCTTCCAGGAACTGTTTCATGAATATTTTCCATTTAAAATAGCATTTTAAAATGGATTACAATATGTTTTATTTATTTTGCGTAGTGATAATTCACACATGAGAAACAGCCAGAATCACCATTAGGAAAGGTCACAATTTTGGAATTTCAACTTCTATACAGTCAGGAATCAGAATGAGAGGAAAGCGGAAGGTGTCCCTGCCCACGGCACGGGGGTTGGAACTAGATGACCTTCAAGGTCCCTTCCAACTCTAACCATTCTATGATTTGATTAAAAAAAAAGAAAAAGTTTCTGCTAGTTTTAATCACAACTAAGATCTATATTGCCAGTATTGTGGAACATTCCCCTCAAGCATTAGTCATCTTTCAAGATAAGATGACAGTCTTAAAATAAGTTTTAGAATTATGTTTCCAAAATAAAGATACAAGTATTTAAACAGTATTAAAGTGCAACCCTTTTCCTATAAGACAGGTAACAGTAATTTATCAGTGTAAAGGGCAGTTCATAGTGTACTTCCCTGTAATAGCGTTCAGCTGCACTTAATGAATTTTGACTTCTCTGACAAACTCACTGCTGTATCAGTTTATATTATTGACCATACAATTTTTAAAAAAAGCAAATCAAATGAATAAAAAGCTAATTGCAATCACCTTTTCCACTTAAAAGCTAAGCAGCAGCAAAAATACTGCTTTTATCAGTTTTCTTTTGTTAGTATCAGGTATGTACCCACATAGGTTTTGCCGTTTTTGTTACAGAAGTAGCAGCTTTGTTTTCACCCCTCTCAATATCTTTTTCAGGAATGTTTTGCTTCCTCTAGAGAAATGAATGTTCTTGAGGCACATGTACATTCAGTACAAGTGAAGATAAGGCTGAAAACAGAAAAATGGATTCCCCAGCAAGTTACTTAACACTGCTCCAACCACGACTGGAAGTTTCCTTTTACTACTTTGTTACCCTTTGTTAGCCTTCACTATCAGAGCTCAGCTGGACATTGTTGTACTTGGCAAAATATTTTTTCTGTCTGTCACAGGCAGAATAACGTTGATTCCTGTAATCAAATAGAAACCATTTCTGAAATATTGACTACGATATTAAACCGTGGTGCTGAAGCTACATAAAGCAGTTATGTCCTGTAAGGACAGTAAGCCTATTGGATATCAAGTGATTTTAAAAGGATGACTCAATGTTGGCACAGTTTCCCCAGCTCATATACATAATTTCCTTTTCCTCCCCTCCCTTGAGTCAGGAAGTCTCCTAGATGCATTTTTACTTTCCCAACTTGTTATGTATGTAGGACGAATTTTCAGTATTACCTGAAGAAATAAAACCCATATGAGCTATGCTTTTTGAAGTAAGAGAGCGCCAACAAACTGAAAACCAATTACTTTTACCTTTTGTATTAGGGCTTATGGAAATCTTTATTAAGTGAAAAACAGGAGTTAAAAGTGTGAGGAGTGCACCAATCTAGGTATTTTTAAAAAATCTCAAACATGTTCCATATACATTCTATACTCATTCCTACCTTTAAATTCAAAACTGCCTTTAAAAAAAAAAAAGAAATTCAATGTCCAACATGAATGTCACGATCTCCCATTACTTCAGTAAGCAATGTTAGTGAGTTAAACCATGGAATAAAAAACATGCCTTATATTTGTGACTAATATTCAGTTTGAGTCACTTAATAGAACTAACAATTACTTAAATGCTTACGCAAACTCTTGTTCTAAAAAGCTGATTAAAAATGCTGCTTCTGAAGTAGCAATTATTCTATTACAACAAAAAGCAAGGCACTGCCATGCATAAAATTAAGTCAATCTGACTTAAGGATATTCTGTGTGTGTTGTCTGTTTTACACTAGTACCAAAGAATAGCATGAATAGAGCAGAAGTTAGTTCTAATTAACATGGACATTTGAAATCAGAAATGCAGGTTTCCAGAATTTATGTCTGTGCTTCTTTTTAAAAGATGCAAAAACTTACACTTTTGACTGACATCAAATTACCTGCTGCAGATGGCATTTATTGGTTTACCTGACAGAAAATAGTATTTTTCTAAAAGCAAACTCTCTTTGTAAATATTCCGTTTCAGGGTTGGTCCCCCCCGCCCCCTCCTTTTTTTTTTTTAATTCTTAAATTGTTAAGTCTCTAAGAGAAAAACAATGCATAGAGATAATAAACGAAAAGTCACTGTATTTATTCCTTACTCTCTATACTTTCTACTCTTTTCCATTCCTGGCTTTCTACTACAACAGTTTTGAGATCTAGAAGGACGTCTATGTCCACATTTGTTCCAGGTAGCCAACTCATATAATACAGACTGCAGGCCTGGTTACTGAGTCCAAACTCCTCCCATTCTTTTAGTGTTATAGATGAAGCAAGATAGGATTTTGAAGAATGAGTCCTGTCGCAGAGCAAGCAACAAGTCAAAGGACAGATGAGGCCCTTTGGATAAACATGACTGGCCAGGCTGGGAAGGTAATTTTGAAGATGCTTTGCCTCCTCAGAATGAAAATACAAAGGCCAGTACAGAAGCAGGACTCTACTCCTTCCTTCCTAAAGGAACTGTGAACACTAGTTTATTTAGCACGTAAAGCTGAGGAATTGCTGGAAGCATTTAAAAAAAACTCAGTGTCGTTCACCAAAAGCAGTTTTGTAATGCAATTCTCTTTTGATAAAACACCATGACATTATCTCACAAACTAGACTGTCCACGGCAGCACTGGAAAAAAATACTCACTGGGTGGAACTTTCATTTCCCAGTAACTTTGATATAGATTTTGTTCCTACTTTCTAAGCACTAGCATTTCAGAGCATTACAATTAAAAAAAAATATTCAAAAAATTCAAAGTTAAATAAAAACTCCCAACAATTTAAAAAAAATCCACAAGCATATTCAGCACTAATATATGAGAAGTATGATTCCTGTTTTATTGAGATAATATCCTAAACATACTCTAAAATTTGTATGGGCTGAAAACCCTTAGTTTGGTATGCACTATCTAGCATTTTAAAATCAACAGAATGTTAAAGACAATATAACCAAACTGCCTAAGTAGATCAAATGATGTCTTTTTTTTTTTTCCACCAGAGAATTCTAAGAAATACCTTTCACATTGCCTGTGGAAAAGAACTATAATTCAGGACTGAGTTGATAAATGTTTATTTTACTAGGTTTATATTAAAAAAACCTCTATATAATGCAGCCTATGTTCTATTGTTTTACATGCATGTCTTGTTTTAGTGCTTCAGTTATGGCAAGCAAATTAAATTTCATGTTCTAACACATATTGCAAAGTTTAAACCAGCACATAGGCTAGTAGGTGTTAAATTACTACCCGTTTTATTTACAAGTTAGTAGACCTGCTTCACTTAAGGTGTTAAGACAGCACACAAGAAGGTTTGTCGGGTTTTTTTTCCCTCCACTGAAAAATATTTGCAGATTTACAGGAGAAACATGAAAAGTGATTTGAGTTTCAATGACAAAATGCTCTATCACATTGCATGTTCACATGTATTGTTAATTAGTTTGGAAACAATACTCAGGAAAATATAGTTCTCCACTAGAGATTTTTCCTCAACTTAAAAAAAACAACCCACCTTTTATGTTTAAATATACTCTCAACAACAAGACAAATTTTACAAATGATATGTCTGCTATGACTAATTTACCATTTAAAAAGTTAAAATAATCATAACGTTAACTGTAACGCAAGCAAAAGTTTTACTATTCCTAACACCATTTTCAGAAGTACATTTAAGATATTAATAAGCCTGAGTTATTTTAACTGTCACTCCACACATAACCATATTTTATGGTTTAAAGTACTACATGGAAATGAAATTATTAAAATAAAAATTAAGTATTAATTTTAAAAATATAAACATTTTAAATAAAACTAGACTCTCAGTAAGAAAACTTAACATACAGCTAAGCTCATACATTTCTGGAGGAAAAAAAGTAAGTTTTACATTATTCGCATACAGTTAAAATTTTTTCAGTGAGGCTAAATTATCAACAGGTACCTTCAAAACTTCTACAAAATATGAGCACACCACAAACTTCTTTCTCTTAAAAAGAAAATACAGAAGGCTTTGTACACAAACAGCACTTATCCCAAAGCAGTGAAAGACTAAAATTGATTTGAAATTAAAAGTTTAATTAAAATAAAATTTCCCCTTATTCTTTTAAATAAGAAACTAAGCTCACCCGAATAGAACGAACACGTAGAGCGAGAAACTTAAACATGACTAAGAAACCATGATGTTTAGATTTTCTGACTGAGCGATCATAAGTCTAGCAGGGAAGACCAACCCTGGCGTTTTTGCTGTGACCAGCTGTTCCGGCAATTAGAAAATTTCCTGTCAGGCAAGTCAGACACAGTTGGGGGGTGGGGAGAGAGAGGGAGAGAGAGAGAAAGAGAAGGGGAGAAAAAAGGGGACAATTTTTTGTTGTATTTTTTTTTATTCCCCCTCCCTGTCCCATGGTAAAGAAAAACTGTGCAGCAGTGGTACTCATGTTGCTGATGCTGTAGAAATCAGCACAAGAAACTTAAACAGATTGCCTGATAGCAACATACTGTTGCAGATGTTATTTATTCCTGGTTCCCAGAAAAGAACAACAAAGATCAACGTGTATTTCAGAAATCATGCTAGTATGCAACCTTTCACTAGTTAAGCAGAATAGCAACTATTTTGTCCTACATGCGATAATTGTATTTTTATGAACTTAAGTTACAAAATATTTGAAGATATCATATATCTCTACTTTTAAGACTTCAATGCAGACAATGTGGTATGCTTATGCTTAATGACTATTTTTTATTTACTGGAGTTGTTAGAGGACCAAACGGACCTTGTGTATAGCCCTTTGAAATCCTGCACATAGAAAATGCTACACAGATGTTATAGAGGTTAGGCCAAGACAGACTGCAAAAATTATTTGAACTGGATCACCCAGCTTGAATGTCTGACTTATGCACCAATATGATATTGCTCTTTAGACAGTGAAAAATGTCTTAAAGTAAAAAAATACCTATTTTCTTTCAATATTTAAAAAAACTTCAAATGTTTCTAAGAACTAGAATTCAATCTAATTACTTCAAACAGCTAGAGATGAAGTTTTCAATTTGATCTCTCTCTAGATTCAGTACAGAAGTTATTGTTCTGAATATCAACAGTACATTTAGCTTTTTTGATATTTATTAAAAACACTGAATTACAGAGTGTATGCTCCATTAGAATATGGAACAAGACTGTTTTTCTTCAAGCAATAAATAAAGGCAAGTACCAACATTTAGTCAAAGGCAAATACAAGTACTCAGCTATAAAGAGATCCAGGTGATTCTGTACCAAAGGAAACACAGCAAAATACTGTACTTCTTCCTGCACTAGACATTAAAAAAACCTAACCCTCCAAACTACCTCCCTTGATTGGGTTCTAACAAATATCTGGATTACTGCAATTTTTTCTAGATTTTAATTCTTCTTCAGAAGACAAAGCCAGTAATGTATTTATTTTAAGTGACTGAACATGTTACTTCTATCTCTGCAGCACATCCTGGCTGTCTACAGTACCAGTTTCTAACTTTGCCTTTAAAACCTGGATTATATGTCTCCCCAGCACAAGTTAAGACCGTCTTGCCCAAATGCAGAGATTAGAAATAAAGACCCCTCATTCCCGGCTTTATCAGGACCCCACAAGCAAAAATGTGCCTTTTTTGTGTTCTCTTCTACTCCCCTAAGTCTTTATTTATGTCACATCCATAGGGATGGATCTTTCAAATTCTATGTACTGAATATACAGAGTTATTATTATGGATTACACAGGCATTCAGTGACAACTACTACTACACCTCGAGTCCTCAATTACAACATACTCTTTATAGTCCAGTGCATTACAGCTTTTTTTGAAGAAACAGCCTCTACTACAACAGCAGTAACACAGCATGAAAAATGATTCAATATTTGCTTTGGGATAAACAAAGCTTCTTGAACACAAGGAGGTTACTGCAACACAGGATTTCAAGTATTTCATAAATGGTACAAAAATTACTTGAAGCTTTCCTCTCTTCAATTGTTTTAAACTTCCAGCTACCTCCTCCTCAAAACTGAAATCTCTCAAGAATTACACTTTAATACAGTTGTTTACAATTTGAAGACTTAATAAATAAATGGGAGAGTGTTGAAGCTCTCTGCCTTACCTTGTCAAGAACATGTATGAATCTGCTAAAAGCAGAGTCATCAGGAATCTCCAAATCACTAAATTAAACTCTATGGTAGCAAGGATAGCTAAAAGCAGAAAGAGTAAGTGGTAAGACCTACACTAACTATAATGTTCTTTAAAGCTGAAAAGACACTGTGGGTACATAACCATGTTCTTCTCTTTTTCTTGTAAGGGTGTAAGTGCATTCTGCACTTATCAGTAGATAAACTGTATCTGCTAAGGGTGACAGGAATAAGGCATTTCAACTGCAGCATTTGTACAATTGCTGACTACTGCTCTCCCAAACCTTTTATGTGACCTCCCAGTGGAGTACAAAGCACAGTGCTCTGAGGTCAGTGGGGTTACTTCACAACAATAGTTTTCCTTTAACTGGCATGGGTCTGCAGCAGGTGGAAGAAATTTCTTGTGTTCTGGGAGAATAAAGCCTGCATGGTTCCCAAAGACCACTACCAGCCAACCAGAAACATTAAGGTATATGCTACATAATTCATTTTGAGAATCTCTGAGAAGAGAGCTTGCCCTTTTAAATATTCCTTCGTATGAGAAGGAGACAGGTTAGAGGGCAGCAGTCCCCAACAGGGAAGTCTATGATTACAAGGACAAATTGCTCCAGCAAATTGCTTCCCTTACCTTGAAGTCTTTGAGAAGGATTTGTATTATACATGTTTATCACAAAACACAACTGTCTCCAAAACAAAAGGAATTTGCTGTGCTTGTCAGTGACAGTTCTCTCAATTGCAGAACTCCACTTGCACAATGCATTTCATCCTCTAGTACAGAAATACAAAGTGAGTTCATGTCTCATCTTCCCCTCCTCTTCTTTTACATTGGATGCTCTGGATTTACAAAGATGAAAAGATGTGATCAGACTTGCTGTCCAGACATTCAAGAGAACAGGGCTCACAGAGAGCAAGAGACCTGAAAGATGTTGGAGAAACTCTCAAAGCAATACAGAACATGTGGGAATCCATAAGTGTTACTGAATAAAACACGCACGCCAGAGTGGGATGCTCGCTTTTACACATAACCAGAAAAAGTTGAAGCATTTCATCTAAGTGGAGTCCATTAGGTAGACTGACAATCTTCCTATACCGCCAGTCTGAGAAGTGCAATGATGCAAATTAAGTCTTTATGCTGTTAGACAAGCAAAGCTCTGTAGTACAGATTGCCTTCAACTATCTGGAAAAAACAAAGATGGAGTACATATAATGAATGAAAAGCCCGCACTTGATGAAGGTCAACTGTTGAGGAACAGAGAGCTACTTTTTGAAGTTTTCAGAACCTGAATAATATACTTCTCTTCATAATAAATATGTTTGTATAGCCAAAGCAGCAATATTAATCAGGGGGTGTGGCAGTTTCCATCTGCTAGTTTACAGGCTTTTCAGGGCTACCATCTGTTTTCTCTTCATGTAACAAGCAAGCAGCTTGACTTCTAATGTTGCTTACACTCTCAAATTATTCAATTTTCTGACCAACATCCAGAAAGTATGCTGCACCTAATACACTAAGTCCAAAATAAGCCACTTGGAAAATCTATTAGAAGATACTAATGAAACAGTTTTGCTGTAACCTTTCCTCAACACCTGATGACATCCTGGGGGAAACAAATATTCCGGGGTTTGCCTTCTTTATATGGGTTTGATATCTAACAGTTAACATCTCAGACTAAAAGCTCCGCACTACCTACAAGGATGCTGTAACTTCTTACACAAGAACCACTAAGTCCATTCTTACACAGGTAAGATGCACACGCGTCACTGAGATTCCACCAAAATTCATCCGAGGTGCAGCACAGCGCTTTGGAAAATAATGAACTCTAATTTCATTACATTAGAGGAAAAAAAGGCATTCTGCCTTTTGCAAAGGAAAATCATGGGCATGGAGAAGGGAACAACTGGATTCAAGTTTTACAGATGTAAACCGTTTGCTTGGGAAAGATATTTGTTCAAGAATCAAGTTATTTGATTGCAAAATAGAATTAAATACATGTGTACATATATTTAAATATATTTAGTAAAATACATTAGAAGGAATGCCAGAATTATGGATCACCTTAAAGTCTGATTTTAGTATTTGTAACCCAGATTGTTTCCTTCACTGCATTACACAGCGGACACAGTTTCATTATGTGGCTTTAACAGAAACTACAACTTACTTCATAACAAGGAACACGGTGTTATACTGAATTATGTACTGTTATGGTTTCAAACAATTGCATTGCTATGGCTGTCAAGAAAGCTTCCTTGGTTTGATTTCCATATCAACACGCAATAATTACACACTCATGAATGTATAAGCAATGTGAAAGCATAACTTGACTGTATACCTCATCTCTCAGTAAAACTACAAAAATATTAACTTGTCAGTTTTACTACTGACAAACTTTCCAAGTAGCTTTTTCAGCCAAAATTAAGTATCAGTCTGTAAAAAATGAGAAATCCCAAAATCAGTAGTCTATGAATACTTGTGAACCCAAGATACTTCTGTAATATTTAAGAAATTCTAGCTATGTCTTACAACCTCTATCACAGAACCAAGAATTAACATCAAAGTACTGACAAAAATACCCACACAGAAAATTGAAATGTAAAGGTTATGACAGCAAAAGGAAAATGAACATATCAAAATGATCACCAAAAATATGTTCAGTCATGGTAACACACATGATTTTTCTCGTAATCAGAAACTGTTACTGAGCACCCAAACAGCAATATCCAATAGAAGTTTAGAGCAGTCCTGAAACGATGCTTCAACCTGCCAAAATGCAAAGAGTTTGCACTAATACAATGCTATAATATTAAAAATTGAGGTGAAACTAAAAATAAGTTAAAGCCTCTCTCAAATGTTTTATAGAATCATAGAATCATTTAGGTTGGAAAAGAACTTGAAGATCAGGTCCAACCATAAACCAAGCACTGCAAAGTCCACCACTAAACCATGTCCACATGGTAGTGCCACATCTATACATCTTTTAAATACCTCCAGGGATGGTTTTAAAATCTAAACATTTGTCAGTTTAATTATGCTTTTTTTTTTTCTTAATTACTTCATTTTAACACTCTCATTTATTTTAACACTTTCATTATTTTCATGGCCTGTGATACAACAAACAAGATTACCCCAGATTACCTTGGTTTCAGTATTATTGCCTGAGTGATAGGGGATTGTAATTGGTGAGCGATCTCCCTGTCCTTATCTTGACACCACTCTACCCTCTCCCTCCTCCTACACCCCTGGTTGACCAGTGTTTTATAGATTCATGATAAACTGTACAGTATACATGCATGTATAATACAGAATCTCAATCTTATTTCTACATATAATTGACTGATCAAGATCAGTACTTTGATGAAGAAACTATATTGTTCACATGCTTCAAATTATTTTTCTAAAGCCTTTTCTAAGATCATTTTCCTTTTAAGCTCTTCTATTAAGACACCGATTGGCAAGACAAAGGTCATAATTTTCATCTCTCCTGACTGCAAACAGGAGATTTTATTAGAGAAAAATAAATAAAAAAGAAGTTTTTAACTACTGACTTTTCTTTGCAAGTATTTCTTACACTACCTTTTGACTACCCACTGACTACAGTCTTAGTTGTCTTAGTTATATATTTTCAGTAGGAGGATGACAGCTACTGAGATTTAGTTTTTCATCATCCAGATCAGCATATTTTAATATACTGCTTTATGCTTTAGTTCTATTTAATTCTATGCATGCTTTAATTCTGCTTATTTAAAAGTAGCGTTTTGTTTAAAGTTTTACCAAAGCATACAAGAAGTATAATAATATCACCCAGCCACCTGCATTGGAGAGAGGGTTTACTTTTTGACCACAGTTGTTTGAGCCTTAATAGGTTCCACTCCTGCCTGTGTTGAAAAAAAGTAATCTTCAGTCCTTGCAGGTTACCAAAAAGAAATGTAAGTGGGTTTTTGCCGCAACTTACAAAGTATTACTGAAAACAACTTTCCACAAGTGCTTGGAACCTATTATTTTTGTACGTTTAATAATTATACTTAAGCTAGTAGAGTACAATGGTAATACGTCAGTTGTAGTAAGTGTTTTAACAGCTAAATTGAATCCAGATAACAAAACGGAACAAAGAACACAGCACATACGATACACTCTTCACATATATACAAAAAGGGAAGCTACTTGCTGGACCAGGTGTAGTTTCTGGTTAGCTTTAGCTAGTTGAAAAGCATGCATCATGATTGTAACAGCTCAAACCCATTAATTTGTTCAGTTAATTTACTCAATCTCTATGGACACAGAGATACAGAAAGCAATGGTAGACAGAACAAGAGTGAGAAAGGCAGCAAATAAAAGGCTTTAAATAGCTTCCCCCTTTTCAGTAATGTTCACTTCAGCTTTCACATTAGGTCAAGCTTTAGCCAGTTTTTACTTGTTCTTACATTTATTTCCTGCTAGACTCAGATCATTTATGAGATGCATCAGATAAAAAATGTTGTCAACAATCTATAAAGCTAGATATAACCAGTATACTCATTGTAATAAAACTGGAATACTGAATGATTCCTCTTAAAAGAGGAGCAAGACTTTGAACCATACACCACCTTGGACTCCTCAGAAACAAGGATGTACTATTATAGCTCCTGCTTTTCTTAAAACAAACCACCAAATTTCAATCAAAGCTATGCAATTCAGACTCTTCTGTCAATTAACTTTACTTTTGACCAGAAGAATGGGGATGCAACAAAATGAAATTTACCTTTTAATATGCAGAATACTAGAGAGACTTCCCATGTAGATAAAACTGCATTAGACTTTCATATTTATTTTAGATTTCTTATCTAATTTACATTATCAGCATACTATCCAAACACTTAACACAGCAAAAGGATGCAGTATTTCAAGTTTTCACCTTCCATCTACACAGAACTAGGGCAACTCACTCTCTGTCCTGAACTTGCATACCCTATACACCTACCAAAATATTTTGCCTTCTTACCCTCTACTGGTACCTGATAGGCCCGTTCACTCTACTGTCCTCAGTTATCATTTAGAAATTTCATAAATTGTCAGTGATCACATAAATGGTCTGAGTCCATTTCAGCGCAAAGTTAAACAGAACTTAAACAAGCTTCAGTGGCAATTTAAAGTTAGTCTTTACCTTGTACCAAAACAGGTATGAAGCACTGAAAGATCACATCCCAGCTGAAGTAGTATTTTATTAGCTGACAGACAGCAAAGGTTAGCTTCCAGCTATAACTGACTAAACAGTAATTTTTTGCGTAAAAAACCCCTAGATTATTTTACATCACTATTGGCAACCTTTTACTCACCACCTAGAAATAATTGCAAAATAAATTCCTAAAATACTGGTCTGAGGTATTAAAAAGCTAAAACAATCTTAAACAAGTAGCTCAAGCATGATAGAAAGAATATTAGAGAAATATTTTAATTTTTTGATGGTCATATTAGGCCCAGTCAGCATGGGTTTATGAAAGGCAGGTCCCGCTTGACAAACCTGATCTCCTTGTATGACAAGGTGGCCCACTTAGTGGATGAAGGAAAGGCTGTGGATGTTGTTTACCTAGACCTTAGTAAAGCCTTTGACACTGTTTCCCACATCATTCTCTTGGAGAAACTGGCTGCTCATGGCTTAGATGGGTGTACTCTTCGCTGGGTAAAAAACACTGGCTGGATGGCTGGGCCCAAAGAGTGGCAGTGAAACAAGTTAAATCCAGTCGGTGGCCAGTCACAAGTGGTGTTCCCCAGGGCTCAGTACTGGGGCCTTTCTCTTTAACATCTTTATCAAGGATCTGGACAAGAGGACTGAGTGCACCTCAGTAAGTTCACAGACAAGACCAAGTTGGGTGGGAGTGCTGATCTGCTTGAGTGTAGGAAGGCTCTATAGAGGGATCTGGACAAGCTGGATCAATAGGTCAAGGCCAGTGGTATGAGGTTCAACAAGGCCAAGTGCCAGGTCCTGCACTTGGGTCACAACAACCCCACGGAGCGCTACAGGCTTGGGGAAGAGTGGCTGGAAAGCTGCCCAGTGGAAAAGGACCTGGGGGTGCTGGTCGACAGCCAGCTGAATATGAGCCAGCAGTGTGCCCGGGTGTCCAAGAAGGCCAAGAGCATCCTGGTCTGTATCAGAAATTGTGTGGCCAGCAGGACCAGGGAAGTGATTGTCCCCCTGTACATAGTGCTGGTGAGGCTGCACCTCAAATACTTTGTTCAGTTTTGGGCCCCTCATTATGAGAAAGACATTGAGGTGCAGGACCATGTCCAGAAAAGAGCAACAAAGCTGGTGAAGAGTCTAGAGCACAAGGAGGGGCGGCTGAGGGAACAGAGGCTGTTTACTTTGGAGAAGAGGAGGCTGAGGGGGGACCTTATTGCTCTCTACAGCTACCTGAAAGGAGGTTGTAGTGAGGTGGGAGTCAGTCTCATCTCCCAGGTAACAAGTGATAGGACAAGAGGAAATGGCCTCAAGTTGCACTAGGGGAGGTTTAGGTTGGATATTAGAAAAAATTTCTTCACTGAAAGGTTTGTCAAGCACTGGAACAGGCTCCCCAGGAAGTGGCTGAGTCACCATCCCTGAGGGTTTTTAAAAGACATGTAGATGTGACACTTAGGAACGTGGTTTAGTGGTGGAGTTGGCAGTGCAAGCTTTACAGGTGGACTCGATCTTAAGGGGCTTTTCCAACCTAAATGATTCTATGATGTTGTGTTAAAATAACAAAACCCCTGCAAAAGCAGCAGTTTGGAAATGTCTGAAGAAAGTAGAGGAAACCACTTGTAAGGCATCCTGCAGTTATCAAATCTTGAAAGAGAAATTTGATAGTTGTGGTGAGTTAACCTTGGCTGGCTGCCAAACACCCACCCAACCACTCTCACTGCCCCAGCTTGTTGATGGGCTCTGCTTCAGCCAGTGGTGGGTCCATTTTAGAGCCACCAAGAACTGGCTCTGTCTTACATGGTGGACCATCCCCCCTGCTACCAAAACCTTGTCATGTAAACCCAATAAAATAGATAAAGATTATAATTTTAGCAGATAAACACAAAACAAAAAAAGCTCATAGGAAGAAGGTGATGTTACAGACTCAAAACAAGGAAATTACCAAGTGATGGCAGTACTCGGAATAAATTAAGAAACCAAACCCAAACTGAACACCTTCCCAAAAATAAATGTTCTAGTTCAAACAAGAGTTCAGCTAAGCACTGTAGTCTATGTTATGCAGAATATTAGAACAAATTACATCCTTCTGGTGTTGCCTTCTAACAGCACAAATACTGTTCCTTTGCTACTCTTTAACTCTGCACTACTTTAGAGTAATCTGTCAGTGCTTGCCTTGTTTCTTGTCTTTAACTCTGTGTTAAAGACAGCAGAGCCTTACATGGTATGAGAAGGAATTAAAAGCAGTTATACAGTGCAGGCTTTTAATCTCCTAATTCTCATATCTGTTTAAGAGCTACATCTATTACTGGTATATTTGAAGACAAGCATGGAAAAGGCAACTCCACTCATCATCTAAACTGGCTCTGTCCACAACTTCAGCAGAGAGAAACTGCTATGGCATGCAATTATATCCATGCTGCATAGATGGAAACAGCTTTGACCATCTAATCACAAGCTGAAGTCTGCACAATATGCAATAGCAGCATATGAACTCTGAACTGCAACCAAATGTGGAGTTCCAAAATCATGTTTTGTGGCTAATGAAGATGTATTATGCAAATAATCTAGTTTTACACAGGTCAATAAGGAAAATATAAAATGACTAATGCTAACAACAAAAGGGCACAGATAGATGCTGCCAAGAAATCTTACGACAGAATGGAACAGCAAAGGTGATAGCTGCTGTTACACCTTGCATATCAAGCTAGAAGGGGAAAAGCTACGGTGTACACTGCCACTCTGAAAGAACCACATTTCATACAGAAAGTGCACATGTATCTGCCACGGAATCTGTGTGGAATTCAACCATGAAAGAATCCTTTGCTGTGACATGACCACAACTGAAACCTTAACTATTCATAAAGCATACTCTGGAACTCATAGATGTAAAATATTGTCACCTATGCACCAATGAGACTAACAGAGCGCCAATGGAAGCTCTTTGTTTGCTGGCACTAGGAAAGGTGGACAGTAGAAAAGAACTACATGATTTCAAGGTTTTCTAAGGTAAGAGAAGAGGAGCTCAACCTCCCTTCCTACTCAGGAACACTTTAGCTAGCCACATCTTACTAGCAAACCTTCTCACCCCTCAACCCAATTATAATTTCTACCATATTCAGCTTTGTGCTTTCCACAGGAAAGCCTACTTCATGTTAAAAATACTAGGGAGAGCCTATATTATACAAACATACTATGGAAAGCATAAAAGTTCATCAGAACAACCAGTAGGATACCAAACCAGACAAGAGCGTCAGTGAAAAAGAACCTCTCACAAATATCAGGATCCAAGATTGCACTTCACGTAAGGTAAAACTAAACAACAAAACACTAGTGGCAAACTGCCCGTAAATTAAGTGATATCAGTGTGCTACGATACTGTACTATCTTTATTACAACATCTTTCACTCACAGTTTGTGCGTTGATATCATCTTCTCCCATAGGTTCATCCACAATTTGCTGTCCATTCTGTAAAAAACATACACAGCAAGTTACTAGAAATGCTGAATCCAAGTACAGAAATAAATATATTGCAGATAGGCTTTTACGGAATGCTACTCTACAGGACCAAGTGTTCTCTTCTCCATATTCTATAAAAAAACCCCAAACACTGAAAGTAAACACAGAAGACTGCATATTGCTGGCGCACAATGTCACTCTTGCTTGGATCCTCACATATTATCTAACTGGATGATCAAACTATGAACACAATGCTAATTTTATTAGCCAGCATTTACTACCTTCTGTACTTTTCTAAGGACCATTCTAAAAAGCCATACTGGAATAGGCTTTTGAATTTGAAATTTAAAATAGAGATTTAAAAAAGCATAAATACCTTGTTGGCTAACAAATGCTTTCTTTTTCTTGTCAGTGATACTATAGTTGGAGAATCTCTAAGAGACATTTTTCCCAGAAAGACTTAGAATGACCTTGCTTACACAACAAGCATGAATATTAGCAAGTTGTAAGAAAAAAATATGTATTTCCTAAGTTACGGTACAGGATATCACCTGGGGCATTAATTTTTAGTTTGCTCCTAAAGCTTAACAGCAATTCAATATGATTTTAGAAACAAATGAAAAGCTATTAGAAATGGTTACATTTTCCATTACCACTGGAGGCAGAGTTTAAGTGCATTTGTGCATAGTTTCCCTAGAGAACACAAGGCCTAATTAATCTATTTTTTGTGAACTTAATTTAATTAAAGTTACATGCAGGTACAGATGCATATTTTCTAGATATTGGAAAGGTAATAACAGCTGTTCAGAGATTCAGAGATTTTAGCTTCATTCTACATCTTCCTTCCCACAGTTCAATTTTTCAGCAGACTTCTTGCATGGAACCTTCCTAACATCTTTCTGTAACAACTTCTTCTGTTGCCCAGAGAAGCTGTGGAAGCCCTATCCCTGGAGGTGTTCAAGGCCAGGCTGGATGGGACTTGGAGCAACCTGGTCTAGTGGGAGGTGTCCCTGCCCACAGCACGGGGGTTGGAACTGGATGATCTTCAAGGTCCCTTCCAACCTAAACCATTCTATGAGTAGTAGTCTCAGTTAAGGGCAGTCAGCATTATACCTTTCCAGTTGTACAGCTAAGGATAATTTGATGATGCTCCAAAAAGCCTAAATTCCCCTCACTGTACCATCTTATAGTGTACAAGCAGTGAATATTGTACTATCCTTCCTTATGATACATAAGAAGTTGAAATTATCAAATAGAAGACCATAAAAATACCAGCTCAGCTAAGTAAGAGAAATGAGTGTTTTTAATAAAGCCTGTTTACAAGGAAGCATATTGTGTATACATATATCATTACCATCAAGGCCACAAGTCAGATATTTTCCGTTTTCTCAAATCTATGGCATATATTTAAATTGAAATAACATTTGTATTTTAGCTACACATCTCTATATTCTGTTCATGCTACAAGATAGCTTCCAAAGTATCTCATCACTAGGAAAAAATGAGACAAAAAACTGTAGAACAAATAAGACAATTGACTTTAGCTGGAAAGTAGTCGTCTATAATGTCCTAACAACTAACGATGGCTAAACTCTGGGGCCTAAAATAGGGCAATTTGTGTATCAAAGCCATGTGCTCTAAACTGACTCCACATGCAGATTTTCAGAAATAACGATTCCTGCTACAACAATCATTCCACTGAATAATAATGTAGTACATCATCTGCAGGTTAAGTAAGATTTTATTACACAGTAAGCTTTAAGATTTCATGCTTACTATTTTAAGGCAACTGAAACATAGTTGAAGGTGGAACACACCATCAGAAGCCTCTCTTCGAAGACAAAAGGTGAGATCAACCTCTGTTTTTAAAAATGCTCTAATCTTTAACCTCAATGGTTTTTTACCACTTTATCAGTGTACCAGAAAATAACCCCACAGCAAACTTTTGCAACACAAATGAACTGTTTTGTACAATCTGGTTTTCCTGTTTAATCCTGAATTGCTTTCAGTTACTTTTCAGTTGAATTGAAGCACTGCATTCCAAACACAGTTATTTGAACTAGGAACAAACTCAGTAAACCAGCATGTGCGCTATGCGGTCATGTCTGAGCCAGATCACTGGATTAGCAGGATCTTTTTAAATAGGTCTACCCAAGCAATGATTATGCTAAAGGAATCACTGGATGGTAGAACCAGTTTTTCTCAGAACAGTCTGAGCCACGTAATGTAAAGAAGAATATGTATATATGATTTATGGTTTGCTGGTATATGATACTATTAAACGGAAAGCAGCTGTGTATTCAGAAAGTCTACAAAGCATACTGCCTTCCTTATGAGTTAAAATGTAAAGCCAAAAGGTTCCTATCAGAAGTGGCAATATTTAAACCACTGTGGAGCGAGGTCAGCAGCATGCTTAAGAGGTGAGTGAATGAAATAGGTTCCATTTTGCTGGGCGTAGACTCACTCTAGTATTTAACTAGAACCAAGGGCATGTCTCACTGAGATAACAGATTGGGACTAGATATAACAGTCAAATGAATACAGAATAAAAGAAGGTTGAATATATCTTTCAAATGTACAGATTGATCTAATTCAAAAGACAGAGACTTTAGACCTTGATTATTTTTCAGCTGCACTCCCCCTGCAGTGGGACACTAAGCAAGCAGAATGGATCAAAGATCTGGTTATTTCCAGTACTCTGGCTCCAAAAGTAGAACATATTTCAGATGACAGCACAACAGAACTATAAAAAAAATAACAGAAAAGCTCCACAGAAAGGTCCTACTTATACCTAAACACATCAGCAATCAATTTATGCCATGAACGATGGGTGCACATTCCTTATAAAGGTAACCTAAAAAAATGCTCTTCCAATCCACTCAAATTCCATTTCCTATTCTGTTTTCCAGTGGAAGCAGTCATCTTAAGTTAGCTACAAATTTCACTCCCAAAAGCTTTTAAACCTGTTGTCACATTTCACTAAATTGGTTCCCTAACTAAGCATAAAGTAGACAAACATTGGGGAATCTGCATCAGGCAGCTGGTACATGAACGTCCCCCATATGAACTGACAGAATCTCTGACACAAAAGTCGATCAACCATCAATATTTCTAGCAATCAAAAATTACAGGTTTAAACCCACTGAACTCTTAGGATATAACCAAGTACTTGGTTTTCCTGGCAAAAGGATGGTTGAAAGAAGGCTTTTTTTTTTTTCTTTCTTTAAATACACATTATTTCACTTCTTGACCAGTAATGCACACCCATAAATAACTGCACTGGAAGGGACCATGTGGTAGCAAGGAGTGGTGTATGTCAGGGTATTGGCATTGAGAAAATATAGTCATACTAAATCCTTTCTAAGAAAGGAGTACATCAAGAAATGTAGCCCATATCCCACCCACAATCAATGAACTACTTTTTGTGAAGCAGAGAATATCCTGCACTTTACACACTACAACTATATATTGATCTACAGTCTTAATGCCACTTGTAATTTTTTTTTTTTTTAAATTCTGGTTCTAATATTTACTGCAAGAGATCCAATTCATCTCAAAAGTCTGGTAAGACTGTACTAACTTGGGCATCTATCTGCACAATAAACCTAATGCGGAATACCATCTATCCTTCTGATTAGCACTGGACCCACATGGCTAACATCGTATGTAAAATACTCCATCTAGCATCCATAACAGCAATTCCAACTTACCAGTTTGGTGCAGAATATCTCATTTTAATAATAATGTCAGGTCTCAATCATTCCCATCACACAGTTTTGGGATTTTTTTAAACGGGTATCTAAACCATACTAATTGAAATATTACGTGGACAAATCATTATGTTTCCTGTAATACTATTTTTTTTTTCTTATTTTTCCCCATTAGTTTCATAGAATCATAGAATGGTTAGAGTTGGAAGGAACCTTAAAGATCAACTAATTCCACCCCCCCGCCATAGGCAGGAAGACCTTCCACTAGACTAGGTTGCTCAAAGTCCCAACCAAGCTGGTCTTGTTTCATCAATAGTATTACAGACTGTATGCACTTGAAGTTTTTAGATTTAGTTTAGCGTTTCCTTTCTCACATTCTGTTTGCAAATAAAGTTCTGCTAATTTAGACTTACCTTGCTGAACTTTATGTTCTTCCTACAGTTTAATAGAATTTTTTTCTGAAGGATATAAGTTTACCCCAAAGCTTCTCTGGTATTAGACACCACCAAATATCTTCTTCTACCCCAAAAACATCTCTGCTTTGCATTTAGACTATTGCTAGGCTATTTTAGAATGTTTAAGTAGCCTCTCTGCCAAATATTTTAACTTTTTTACTGGACTATGTTTGTCAATTATTTTAAAACCTCTTATGAAATTGATACCAGTTATAGCTTTTGGTATAATTCTTCCTCCATTAACCTCAAGACTACCTAATTATTAATATTGGGCTTGAGCACATAAGGTAGTAACCAGTCTTTACACTATTAACAGAGTTCAGTATATTATGTAACTACTGACTTTTTTGTGTAATTGGCGCCTTTTAGCAGAACAATATCTCCCCATTAAGATATAATTTTAAAAAGCGTTATATTCTTTGACATAACAATTGGACAAATCAAGAATTATGGACTGTATATCAGTGCAGGACGATGTTTTGAGTATACAAATAAGTAGACAAGATAAGATGTCTGAATCACACCATTTAAAAATCATCCAGAAGTTTTAACATACCAATGAGTAACACAGGCGATGATTTAAATGCGTTTTGGAATTATAATTTAACTAAATTACCTGGATAAGTTTGAAGTTTCTCCTGGGTAATTCCTAGTTTTCAACCACCAAAACTTCCAGACTTACCCAACAACTTTTAGATACAGTTATAGGATTTAATAAAAAACTTTTTTTTCCCCTTTAAACCTTCTGACATAAGCTTTAGGATACCAAAAATAAATATTTCAGAACACAAGAACTTTTGGTATTTTTTATTATTTAGTCATTAAAATACTGGCCATATATAGATCTGAGCCCTTACACTCTTGTGTTTTCAAGGGACTCTCAACTGACAGATAAAGCTCAAGAACCACGCGGTCCTTAAATTGAGTAAAGCTGTAACAATGCTTCTGGCTTATTTCAAACCAGCACAGAATACAGTATTCCCACTGAAATATTCATAACAAATTTGCTGTTAGCAACACAAGGCACTGCATCGAACTATGTTCAGCAAGAGCCTTTCGAACTGTACATGCTCAAACTTGCTATTCTAAGCAGCAGTGAGCTACCCTGAGAAAAACATTCGTAGGTCCACAGAAAAATAGTTGAAAATAGACTGAGGGGACCTTGAAAGGTCATCCAATCTATCTCAGTGCACCAAGGCACAATCAACTATTCCTACAACATCGCTCACAAGACATTTATGTCTAATCCCTACTTAAATCTTTAGTAATGGAGTTTTCACAATCTATTCCAGTGCTTAACTAAAATATAAGGCTTTAATAGGATGTGAATTAATGACTTGTGCCCTAACTCCTGAGCTGTGAAGCCACACAGATCCAGAGCACTTACCTAAATCCTGACCTGATTAAAACTTATTATATGTAAGTAGCAGAAATAAGCTATCATCTTAGACCTCTTTAGCTGTTCTCTCATACTATATATTCAATACACTTTGCATATACTATGTAAAAATGCAAGTTTTAAACTCCTTAAATTTATTGAAAAAATCAAAACACTTAAGATATGAGTATTTTTATGAAACATAAAATTACTGCAAGTATTTCTTTTATATAAAACTTGTTACTTCAAGTTCCATTAATTTCACATAATTTATTCTAAACTTTATTGACTAATGTGACTGATTTCTTCCTTTGCTGAGTAGTAAAAGGAACAGCAAGACATTGAAACTTGCCTCTCTGTAGACAATCCATGTCAGATATAAACCATTAACATGCAGACCATTTAGGTATAAAGCCAAACTTCCCTAAGTGAGGATACTTGGGAAACTACGTGATTTCGTAAACCCTATCTACTTTACACTACCAGTTTTTTATCTAATATGACTCAAGAGGTATTTTAATAATACAGAAACGGAGTCCCCTCTCCTCCACTGCAATGCCTTCCTTGGCATTGGCATTTATCCAGCTCTGTGCCAAGTCGGGTCAGAAAAGGAAACAAACAAAAAAAAATTTGCAGCCCTCAGTGAGTTTAATTCTCTGAATTAATTCAGCTTGAAGCCATACAAGTGCCATGGCATTATCCGAAATGCCAGACATACAGTATTATAATGCTTTTGTCCAGGCCAACCACTTTCTGTAGCTAAAACAAGCTCCAAATCATGTATGTTCATTGGTTCAGGGAAAAAAAAAAAAAAAGAAAAAAGACAGAGAAGTGAAATTTTCATTAGTTCCCTACCTGTATGGGTGGTAAATTACTACACTTACTGCATCAGTTCAGTAGCCTTAGTAAAACAAAATCAAACAAACAACAAAAAAAACAACAAAAAACCCACCACCCAACAAACAAACAAAAACACCCACAGAACAAAACACACCTATTCTATGTTCATCTGCTTCAAAGAGAAAGAAGAAACATACATGTAAAAATCACTTACTTCAATATATCCAAGCATTGCTGCACATATGAAAATAAAACAAATTCCTTCTCTGCTCACACACAATACCCTAAGAATGACTCTAGCACCCGATAGTATACAAATCTTATTACCAGGACTGTATTTGCACAAGAAGGCACCTTCCCTGCCAGGACTACTGAAAAGCCCTGCACCTGTCTGGACTCCTTCCA
Organism: Charadrius vociferus; assembly: GCF_000708025.1. Classification (NCBI taxonomy): domain Eukaryota; kingdom Metazoa; phylum Chordata; class Aves; order Charadriiformes; family Charadriidae; genus Charadrius; species Charadrius vociferus. The sequence continues at coordinate 336,556 of NW_009646395.1, read as the reverse complement.
AAGGAGGCTGGAGGGCACACACATGGGAGGACACACCAGGTCCTTGCTCCATGAGTCAGGGGGCAGCCAATGGGCACAGCAAGGCCGTGTGCTGCAATTCCTTACAAAGCAGACACGGGTTTTTTAGAATCTCTTTCCATGGTAAATGATAAAGGTTCAAATTTAATATTGAAGTCAAAACATTACTCATTCATGCTCATTTTGTCATTTAGCTATTTTAATAAATTCTACTAAGAAGAAAGATCAAGCTGTGGAGCAACTTCACTATTTCCTAAAATTCAGGATTTACAAGGTGACTATATAACAAATTTCAGCTGCTGGAAGACAGAAGGAAAAAGACTCCCCGTTAAGTGAAAAAAAAATGTTTAAAATGCAAGTCTAAGTTCTAACAGTACATGATTTTGACAATCATGTTATGTAAGGAATAGTACAAATAATAGTCATGGTGGTCTGTTTACCTCCTGAAACCACCAGCTTTTGAGCCTGCAGGACAAAGAAGATTTTATTTTTCAAAGCCATGTTTTGCTGGACTTCTAAAATCACAACAAACCATTTCTTCACGTGTTCTGTATATACGTAAACATGAACTGTTCCAATAAATTAATGATAGGAATTAAATGTTAAATGGAAAGTTAATAAATTTAACTTAATGGAAGCTTAGAAATTGTGTCAGAAAACAGACCTAGACAATAATAATGTATTTATAAGACAAATGCTACCTTTTACGCAACTGAATTGCTTCAATAAATAAATAATAATAAAAAAAGCACCACATTTCCTCCAAAAAGAGTTAAGCGTAGCATTAAGCATACCGCAGGGGGTTCCCTGCATCAAAGGCAACATATGGTAATTGTTACTGATACGAATGAGCTAGCAGTAACTTTGTGGTTGAGCCACTGGAGTAGGTCCCTGGAAATCTGAGTTCATCTCCTAGCTCTAGAACAGACTCCATGAATTATGCTAGATGGAGTCACTAAGCTGTTGAGACTCATCTGTAACGCAGGATATTTTTCCTCCCTCTATTTCCACTGGGTGAGACATTTAATCTTATTTCAGAGAATAAGGAGAGAATAAGTAGCACAGCATCATGTATGCAAGCATATAGCACAATACTTGCAGTAAAATTCCCTGAAGACATTCTAACTTCTTCAGTTTTACTGATTAAATAAATCTCCTCTTGGAAGTCACCAAGATTGAAAAAACAGTTGCTCTTACTCTTGCCTGAGAAACTGCTTAAAATTTTCATTATTGGAATACTGCTATGAATTATATTTAAAAAACAACAAACCCCACAAAAAAACCCACAAAAACCATAATCCCAAAGCTGGTATATTGCTTGAGTTCTTAAAGTTGATAGATCTGCCAACTGCCAAGATCAATCACCTCATAAAGCTAGTATTTTTGATGTGCAGAAATAATTAAACGCCCACATTAGATTCACAATGATACATAGACTAAGTAGAGCATTTCAAATGACAAACAACTACAGTTAGTGTGACAGATCACAATCAATTCAAAGACAACAGACATGCTTTTAAACATGTCAGTCTGCTTACATCTACTTTGTGTTAAGATGTCCCAGCTAGGGTGAGAAATATTACATACGCTATAACAAACAAAACAATTACAAGCTAAGAACTACCAGTGTCATAAAAAGGACTAACAGAATGATTCAAAAAGTCAAACTCAACACTTTCTATGAGGAAACAAAGAGCTGGGGAGCGCACACAATACTGCATGAAGGTACTAAATTCAGCAGAGTAAAGCACCTGCCCCCTCCTACCCCACCCAGCTGACGGCAGGGCATCTGAACTATGTCACACAATAAGAACGCATTAACTAAAAAACAGTACAGGTAAAATTGTACCATTGAGGAGCTGAAAAAGCTGAAGAAAAAAAACAACCCCACACTTAAACATCTTTCATGCAGATGATATGTTTCTCGAGACAGCATTTACATATATGTAACATCTGCTATCTCTCTATCACAGTAGTTTGTGGAATACAGGGTATACTACTTATTTAGATGAGAATTCTTAAACTTTTAAGCTTAAGAAAATGTCACTCCACAAATCTGAAAAAAAACCCCAGACTTCAGAACGCACTGTATTGACAGCAGGTATGTACTAGAAGTGATAGCACAGTGCTGCAGAGATTTCTGCCTATAAAGGCAAGATGACGGGTAGTCTTCAAAACCCACATAGACCAGTTCATTTCGGTGATTCCACTTTGGCTTTGAATTGTTTACCTCTGTTGGCTACACCAGAAGTGACTGTAAATATAGCCTTTGTTCCTGTGGAATGCAAGTACAACACATTACACAGACTAGTACAGAATGTAAAGAGACAATCACAACCACAGCTAATGGCTTCAGGTGGAAAGACATCTGATAAATTTCAGATTCCACGCCAGAAGTATACATTGACATAGAGAATGTCACATTGACATCAGAATGGAATTACAAACAAAAAATTACATTATATCAGATTCTTCAAAGCATCAGCATGACCATTAAATGCTAGCACCCCTTGTCTCGTGCAAGGTTCAAATAATTCTGGATACAGAAGATAAAACAAGGTATTCTGTGAAAGGGGATTCACACCATCTATTTAGATACCTAAATAGGTGATCATAAATCCCCTGTGAAGAGCAGAGGAAAAAACTGAACTTTCTCCACAGTCAATTTCAGCACCTAAATTAAAACTCCTAAAGATAGATGGCACAAACGCTTCCCAGAAAGTCTAGCAAACAGCATCTCTATATGACAGCCAGCTAACGTACTAGTGTCCAAAATTTGGCTGCCATAACTGCATTCATTCTCCTCCAGTCAACATTAATATGCATAGCTGGGTGTACAGATCAAAGGATCAGGATAGTTATTCAGGCATTCAGATACAAACTCAAATCATCAATACTTAATTTGCTTGAAAGCAGATGACTTGAAACAACAGGCACATTCTCACCATGAAAAACAAACCTATGCTTGTTATAAAACTTGAGTAGACACTGAGTCAATAAAAGACAGCATCATTCCACAGGCTTTAAAGATGTTGTGATTCAAAAGATGAAACTTCTAAAATAAAACAAAAATGCACATTATACTATATACACTATTTTTAATATAATTTGTCTAACAACTTTACAAATTGAAAAAGCTGCCAGAGATGCAATGTGGATCACTGACCTATTTGTACCTGCAGAGACAGAAGTTCTACAACTGATCTCTGAAAACTATAAATACATATTTTATCTAAAAAAGTTGTTTGCATTATTTCTTAAGAAGGACCACGTTCTAGAGATCTGCTATCCTGCTACAGCAGCTGTTGATGGTTAACTATACTATTTTCCAAAGTAATGCTAGTTAAAGGTATTCTATTCCTCCTACTAAATTTGCTCACACATGACAGCAAATCACCTCCTCACTGGAACCAGTAGAAATCCAAATACAGGATTCCACTGGGAAACACATAAAAAATTAATACAATATAAAAACTTACAGAGTTGTTAAGACAAGGAAAGTGTCTGAGCTGAGTTTTAAAGCTCAATAATTTGTAATTCCATGCAGTTAACACAGTGTTAGAAGAACTGTGTCAGCAAATCTGAGAGATTAGTGGGAACTCTTTACCTCACTCAGTATTACAGCTAAATACATTATTACTATCAAATATGACTGAAATCACAATGAGTTTCCAGATGGATGTAAAAAATATTTTTGCCCAAGGATACTCTTGCAGCATAGGGTCTGTAATTAAGATATTGCTATGCTACAGATAAACACAACTCATGCAAACTGAAAATGTAAGTTATGTATTTAGGTCATTTGCTTATGTATTTGACTTAAACATATATTTTCACTAAAACATCTCTTCTTAAAGACTAATTTCAGGCAAGCAACCTTTTTAAGTCTACCTTTTTCCTTTTAAGGGTCATATGAGAAGCTTTTACAGGTGCAGTCTGGTCTTTTCAAGAACTGAGTGTTTATTCTAGACTAGGGCCTTAAGAGTGCAAACCTGTCAGTTCATTGCTGTTGCATGTTTTGTTACTGGTCCTAGAAATGTTTTGGTGGTAAATGGCTGCAGATTCATGTCAATGTAAGTGTTTAACTGTTTTTTTAGGAAGAGGTAAAATACACTTGTTTCAAGATGTTCATGACAGCAGTTTAAAAACAAATCATGTCTGAAATACACTAAAACAAGTAACAAAATCATGCACATATACACATTTTAAATAACATAATCCATTTTGCTACCTTTCCAGCATATATACCACTATTGAAGTTATGTAGACTACATGCAGTGAGCACGGAAGACTAAAGTAACAGTTAAGATCTTTTCTTTAAATCATTAGTCTTAATGGTCTTGCAGAAACATCTCCCTTATCACCTTCTCCCCTGCCCCCAAGCATCACACTACTATTGTAGTTACTCCTCATGAAAAAAACACATAAATCATCTAAGATCACCACTTCAGAAGTCAGTGAATAACCAGCAAGAATTTAAAAGTAACTATAGGAACTGACAAGAATTTAAAACATAGGTCTGCCTGTCAGATCAGAATTGCAGATTCTTCTGACCCACAGAGATGCAGTCACTTGAAGCAGAAGAAAGACAAGACAAACATTAAAAAGACAAATACTTCTGATACCACAGAAACTTTGCATTGGTCTCTCTCTCTTTGGTCTGCTCACTAAGGACCAAGTCCTAACCTTGCGACTAATTGTTGTGAGCTGGCCCGAGTCCATACCGTTTGAGATCAGCGTCACTTGAAGCAGCCTGGCTGCATATCAGCTGGAGCAGATTCAGGTAGAAGCTGCACTGTCAGAGGAAGCTATTTCTTTTCAGATGGGAGTCTGGTCGCAAACTAGCACATGCATTGTGGGCTACTAGGGAATCACGGAGCAAGCACAACTGACTGTGTAGGTGTAGTGTTTACATAGATCCAAACCAACAGAGTAGTACACTGTAGGAAAAAATGAAAATAACTGAAGGCATCTATGGCCTCGGTGAATCTAATTTCCAGCCGCTCTCATTATCTCAGCCTAGGAAAGCTGACACGCGTCCTGCCTGCCAAGGACAGGAGCGCAACACGAACCTCCCGCTACCAACAGCGGGAAACCACACTGCGCGGCACCTCGGGGATGTTCCCATCAACGCCGCCAAACACAAAGCTTCACCCATGCGAAACGTCCCTGCGGTTTCCCAAACGCTTGCGAAACTGCAGAGAAAACCCCATCCTGCTCAGATAAGGGGGCAGCGGCACCCGGGCGGGGACTGCCCTCCG
>NW_009646395.1:310472-329886 GCF_000708025.1 Charadrius vociferus | reverse complement strand
TCAGTCAGGCCTGCCCCAAAGGAAAGAGGGCGGGCTAGGGGTCAGTCAGGCCAGGCCCAAGGGAGAGGTGGGGGGCTGGGGTTCAGTCAGGCCAGCCCCAAGGGAGAGGAGTGTTAGGAGGCTCGACCAGGGCCCGGGGCTGCTGCTGCTGGTGAGGCTGAGGAGCTGGGGGCAATGGGGGAGATGAAAAGTTCGTTTGCATGAAGAGGAGAGCAGATGAAGAAGTTGGGAGGCGAGTGAGGACGGGGAGGAAGGCATAGTGTTGTGCAGAATGTCATTATGCAAACAGGGAAAGGAATTAAGATGCAGGAATTTGTTTTTATTAGCAATGCCATTTAAGTAGTGGTTGGACTGCATGAGTAAGAGTTGCCTCGAAGCGGGAAAGTCATACTTCTGCAGGCCAAGAAACATGAAGATAAAGCTGTCAAAAAAACCCCACAGGTTCTGAAAACAGCCCTTATTTTACTTTTTATTCTCAGCTGTTAGCTAGTACACAAACAGCTGACTTAAACATATACTGAGATCCACAAATGTATGCAGTCCTCTTAAAATGTTAAGCACTGTAATAAACACCCATCCTTCTGAAACGTCAGATGGCTTGGCTGATGCAGAAGAATCCTTGAAACATTAGACCAGCAAGTGAAGATGGGTCCTGGTGTCAGACGTCTTGCTGTCAATGCCAAATTTTTCGGAACTGTGTTTGAGAAAGCCACAACAACAGCCCTTGCTGTCTGGAAGCATTTCTATATTTTGGCAGGTCACATGCTTGCTTCCATCCTTGATAAAAGTTAACATTCTTTAAATATTTGGAGTTTTTTTCAGGGTGGGAGGAATGGCAAGAGTGCTAGTAATTAAAAATGTGTGTGTGTGCGTGGACACGCTACTGTGATGAACACAGGCTACTTCTGTTTCTGCTCGGTAGCATTTTTGATCCCACTTTATATTCATGTAAGCATAAATACCTATCTACAAAGACGTACGAAGGAGTGGGTAGGCAGTTGCTCATAATTAATCGGACTTCAGCTGGTACTACAGTCTTCCATATCTGGAGCAAAAGGTCATAGTTGAATGATCACTCGAAGCCATCACCACTGCCAGGAGAAGCAGCTGTGCCCTCCCTTTGCTCGCTGTTGTTCAGTCTGGCCCTTGGATCAGCCTCTCTTTTGAAGTGGTGCAATTGCTTGTGCTGCCACGTGGTGAGTTAGACTGGGGAACAGATCTACCTCAAAAGTAACCTTACCCTTTTTCCCTTCTGTTGTCAAAAAAACCCCACCAACCAACCCTATCAAAGTTTGAGTTAAAGGTTGAAGAGAGGTCAGGACTGCTTCCTTCAAAAACAGAGGCAATTTGCAAAACTCTGGCCAGTTATTGGTATGAAATTTAGAACAAGGTAATAGAAGACAGATAATTCGGTAGTGCTTGGCAGCCTTTATGCCTAATAGCATAACATTATTAGCAAGGAATATTTTTTTTTGTAGTCTGATCAGCACCAAGCCACTTCAGTCTCAAACTGGCTGCTGGAACATCGAATAGAAAACTTATATTCACAGCGATTGTATGTTATGTGTTTGACACGCAAATCAGGATTGCTGGAGCGTGTCCAGAGGAGGACCACGAGGATGATCTGAGCACTGGAGCACCTCTCCTATGAGGAGAAGCTGAGAGAGTTGGGGCTGTTCAGCCTGGAGAAGAGAAGGCTCCGGGGAGATCCTATTGTGGCCTTCCAGTACCTAAAGGGGGCCTACAGGAGAGCTGGGGAAGGACTTTGCTAGGGCGTGTAGTGATAGGACAAGGGGGAATGGCTTTAAACTGGAAGAGGGCAGGTTTAGATTAAACATTAAGAAGAAGTTTTTCACTTTAAGGGTGGTAAGATGCTGGAAGAGGTTGCCTAGAGAAGCTGTTGAGGCCCCATCCCTGGAGGGGTTCAAGGCCAGGCTGGACGTGGCCTCAGGCAACCTGGTTCACTGGGAGGTTTCCCTGCCTATGGCAGGGGGGTTGTAACTTGATGATCTTCAAGGGCCTTTCCAACCTAAACCATTCTATGATTCTATGACTTTAAAAAAAAATCCTTGAGCTCATGTGAAAATCCATGATGGAAAAAAAACCGGTTCCTTCCATCCCTCTGGAAACATTAGTTTCTTTTCCCTCACAGAGATAATTTGCTTTACATTATCAAAACTCATGCACTTGTACCTGCATCAACTACACAGTCAGGTACATACATCTGAGATGTGCCATTAGGGAGAAGAACCTGAGCAGCTGAAAGGTGGCAGCCACAACAGGAAAAAAACCCTAAACCTAAGCTTGCATTTAATATAGTTCAAGCAGTCCATCTTTATATGATAAGGCTTCCTTTCTCTAAACAAAAAATTCCACGATCTCCTGTCTTCCTTTCATAGGTGTCTAGTTCTTTCCTGCCATAGGTACCTATGCCAAATTACTTGTTTGAATTAAAGACTCTCTTTAGGGGAGTGAGTGTCACATTTCAGTTAGTGCCTCTGAATTTTCTGTGTTGGTCATTGTCCTGGTTTGAGGTAAAATGGAACCAATTTTGTTCAGTAACTTCGCTTTCGAAGTAGCCGATTTGGCCTAAACCACGATAGTCATCTTTTGTCCTTCCCTGTAGGTGTCCTAAAAAATCCAGAAAAAACAAGGGCAAAGATCTTATGTGCTACCATACAAGAGGGCTACAAACAATAGAAATCTGACCTTTTCTTAGGCACTGAAGTATGGAGGGTAGGCAGAAGTATGCCATTTCATTGTTCAGAGGTTTGAGTATTATCACACCACACATTTAAATTTTATAAAGGAGAAAGCTGCATCAGGATTTTAATAGGAGCTACTATGCAAGAACAGACTTCAGGGCAAGAAAATCATCTGGAAATTGTCTCCAAGGGGAAGAGAAACATATCAGTTAATCTCTGGGAGATGCGGGGGATTCTGACTTTCAGATCCTGCTAAGCTCAGAATTGGATCATCCTCCCTGTGAGAGGTAAGACGCTGAACGTATTTTGCCTCAAGACGGCAGCCCCTGTTTTTCATTCCTTTTGTCTCAGCCCAAAGCAAGATCATGCTTTCAGGTGTGGGGGCAGACCTTTCCTTTTACCCTTTTTCCCTCTAGGCACAGCCATCACTACTTGACAGTAGTCACCACTAATAACTGTCTGTCACCAGACTCAGTTGTGAGGGTTGATTTCACCTTTGGATAAGTGGTTGCAATTGTATTACATCCACACAGATGTTCTACATGCCTTGCATGGGAAAATCTGATCACGTTTCTTAGGAAAAGGGTGGCATACGGCACTGAAACGACAGTGCTGTATAAAATCCCGTTAACTTGTCATCATATGAAATAGGTGGGCTTCACAAGGTAGCCATTTTTTGATCTCACTTCTAACAAGTCTCACTAAAATGTCACCCTATTGAAAGGAAGACATCAGGTTAGTAGGACTTACCTGACTTTCCCCACAGACTTGGTGTGTGAGTAGCAGAAATTGGGGAAGCTTGCTTATGGTTGGTGGTATCTAATGCTTTGCCTACTGAAGTACTACCTACTTACTCTTTGCAATTAAGGCAGAATTCACAGCAGAGTTAGTAAATCACCATAGTTAGACCCCAAAAATAATAAGTATGAAACAGGATTAGTTCGCTGATATTACTGTCAGAATAATATTTGGGAGCTTGAACTTGCATTTTTAAAATACAAATAAAAGGGGGAAAAAACAAAGCAGACTGGCAACAAAACCCACAATCCAACACTCATCTAGAAGGTGTAGTAGTGTATTGGATGTGAATTATAATGCAGTATCTTCTGGATTAAAATGAATAGAATATAAAAAGTAAATGCATTCTGAAAGTGTGAAATTCAGTTTCAAGTATTAAAAACATAGTACTGAGGTGTATAATTTTAATTTAATGCACAAGAAAATATACAGAAGTTACTGTCAAAATTTATATGGGGAAAATCTCCAAGGAGTTAAAAAAAATCAATACAATTCATTTGTATAGCTAGTCTCTTACTCTCAAGACATCTGGATTTAATTCCTAGCAGATGACAAAGGACAATTGTGTAATTTAGTAAGTTACTTAATATAGGTGAGATTCAACTAAGAAGACGTAGTCTTTTTTAATGATGTTTTCAAAAGTGTGAAGAGGTCTTGATTGGAGGAGTGTTAATACATCCTGCCAACATAGACTAAGGAAGCCTTAGTGCTAATTAGAACTGGTTGCTCTGTGCTTTAGTTGCAAATATAAAGAACATCTCCTTAACCTTCTTGGGATATTGAAAGGATGGTTTCATTGATGTTTGGAAAGCTGACAAAAATCAGGGGGAGAGGGACAAAGTGCTGCAAGAAGTTTCCAGCTGATGTGAGTTGTCATAGCAAGGACACCAGAAGGATTTGCTATACGACTCTGGGTTAAAGAGAGTTATAATCAATAACTAAAAAGGGAAGAACTGAAATGAATGTCTATCATGTATTAAGACTTAACCTGACCTTTCAAACAACATCTGCTGAAGGGTGCTTTTCACCATTACAGGCCCCTGGATGATGAAATCATACAGGAATGCAAACATTTTCTACAATTTCCTCTGGCAGGCTCTTCTTTGAAGTTCTGATCCTGCAAGTGTAGTAGAGGACGTGATAATGACAGTAAGAATACTTCTAAATCCTACGTATATTAGAGATACGCTGTCTGACTCACTGCTTAAAACTCTAGCCTTTCTGGATGTATGTATGTTTACATAAAATTGCACTGAAAGAGTAAAGCATAATGGATCAGGCTCGATGGTATTACCGCTCTGAGTTTTATCTGTGGTCACTTGTATTAGCAGGAAATATTGTGCCTGTGGTTTCTACATCCTGACTGGAAATCTGGAATTCAATAAAATACGGTCTCATTACAGCATACCTGTCTCCAACATATGTTCTCATTTTAGTGTTTCTGTACATACAGATATCTCAGATTTATCTTCTGAAGGACAAAGCTTATCCTGTTCACCACAGAGTATGAGAAGCCTTCTGCTAAGCTTTGAAATCTTACATGAAACCCTGCTATCAAATACTGAATACAAGTTGTCACCCTGTTACAGTGGAACGTTGAGAAGCAGACCAGAATTTCAGATTGTGTTATTTTGAGAAAAAAAGGAAACAGTAGAATATGAACGAGGATCAGTCTCTGAGGGTCAGGGTTCTCTTTGGTTAAATATGACACAAGCTAGCTGTTCACAAAAAAGAAAAAAAAAAGAAACAAAGGTGATAGAGGTAGAATATTACATTATACAAGATAGTATAGCAATAACAAACTTGTCAGCTTCACAAGTCACTGCTATAAAACACCTAGAGTAGGCCACAGCATTATACGTACCCTACCTTCCCCCAGACCTAAGAGTTTAAAGGTCACATGCCTTTCTATTATTGTTATCAAATTATGTCTGATTTAAAGAGTCTACTGACAAGCAAAGCCCAGTTTATCTAGTTTTTTTGGGATCTAACCTTACTACCTCAATGTCCTGATTTTGTATTCTCCCAATTAAACAGTTTTAATGTGCTTCCCCATCCCTTGGTCTCTTCGAAAGCTACCCACCAAATCATCTAACATATTTGCTCTTCACTTCCTTTTATAGATTATCAAGTTTCTCTTAGCCAAGAATCCCTTTTAAATCTAGAAAGCTTTACTTTGTGTTTCCTGACCCTTAATTACACTCAACAGGATTCTCCTGACTAAGCTAACAGCTGTCCTTTATTCTGCTTGACAGCACCTGATCCTCATTCCCAGCAGTCTGATGATATTTTCTGAAATACCTGCTGTTGAAGTGATCAGACCTAAAAGTATAGTTTGCTACTTCTACTGGTTTGAAAGATTCATGTGTTCTCTCCATACAGTTCACTTGCTCTTCCACCAGCATTTCACATTTGTACCTTGCCTTTTCCCCTGTAGAGAACCAAGCAGTGCCATTCAGAGGCGGGGGGCAGGTTTGTGACCATACCCATAAATGTTCTCCAGTGATCAATAAAACTTGATGCATCACCTGTATGATGTCTGCTGTTCCAGTGCAGCTGGGGAATTCCTGCCATGAGCCCTAGCCCTCTCGTAATTCAGTTGTGTGACAGATTCACACTCCCATGTATTGTTGGTGTATGACTTCTGTGAAAAAGGAACTTCACTGGTGGTTGATTCACCCTGAAGTGTTTCTTCAGCACTCAGTATGAGCTGCGAGTTGGCAAACTCCAAATCATACTGGCACCCTTCCATGTGGCCATGGGTGGTTTACTGGTGAAAAGGTGTGTCCTCTGATTATGGATATTTTAGGTCCCCAGGAATCATTCAAGGACCATGCGATGACACAGTTCCACAGTGAGTGCTCATTTCCATCACCCAAAGTCAGCGCTTACTGAAGGGAGGCATGAACGTGATGGAAGCCAGCTCATTATCTGGAAGGGGTGAAGAGAAACGTGCTAACTGGAACAACTCTGTCCCCCTCATGGGTACCGTGCTCCGTCCCTGCTGTGTTGACCCACTTTGTCCTATTTGATGGAGCAAAGACGTCCTCAAGGCCTTGCTCCAGAGTCACCACCTTGCCAAAAGGAGTAGCAAGGTGAGGAGGCAGCAACATTTATCCAGTATTGCAGAGCAGCTGAAGGTTGTGTTAAGACAGGGTCCCTTATTTGGAGCTTTGGTGTTGCAAAAGGGTATGTATGTGACAGGCGAGTCAGAAACTGTAAAATCTGTGCTGTCAGAGCTGTAAGAGGTTCTGGGCTATGGTGTGCTTAAGCTAAGAAGTGGTATGGACTTGACCTACTGCTAGATTTGTCAAGATCCTGTAGGTGGAGGAGGGGAGGTTGTGGAAGATTTTTGCCTTGTTGGTCATTCTCCAGTAAGTGAAAAGGAAGGTAAGATGTAGGAGGAAATGGAAAGGGGGGGCTGAGAATAGGAGATGGCTCTTTAAACAGGGAAGAGGAAAAACCAAAACAGTTCTAAAAAGCATATAAGGAGCAGTTGTGTCTTGGAAATTAATAGCCATCTAATCCTATATAAGAATTTTTGTGTCAATATTTAGTGAATCACAGGAAAACGGAAAGGCTGATGTGTTAACAGTGATAAGCCATAGAGATGCTCTAAGCAATTGTAGAAATCTGCCAATATTTTCTTTTTTAGAGTCACTTGATACAAGATTAATGAAACAAACAACCATTCAGTGTCTCATTAAATCCATTACAACTGGATAAAATTTCCAATGGCTTCAGCTAAATGTTTCCAGTAAGACGCAAATTTTCAGCTCAGGAGTGGGTCTACAAGTTAATAGAGTCTTTGGTATTACATCACCACAGACAGTAGAAAGGATTAAACGCGTTGTCAGGATTATATTCCTCCTCTACTGATTCACTTTCAGCAAAACTGAAACTTTGTCTGACTTCAAAGAAGCTATTTTAAAAATCACAATTTTCAGGAAGGAATGACGTTATTTTGCCTGCTTCACCAGAATGAATGCTCTTCTGCTGCGCACAAATGAGCTGCTTGCCCTAGTTGAACAAAAGCTACGATGAGGGCTTTGATCAGTGTTGACAGTGTTCCTGCAGTATTTCAGTGTCTCATTCCTTTGTGCTTTCTACAACCACTACTAATGACGTTGGTTAAGAGAGAGTGTAAATTGCAATAACATGGCCATCTCCAGAGAGTGCTGAATCGGTCTGTTGCGAGGATTCTTTAATTATTAATTCCATTGCTTCAGATTTTTTTTTGTTTAATAGTTTCTCAGGACAAAGAGAACCTTTATGAGACCCTTAAAGCACCACTCATCTATATGACAAAATTTGTCCACTTTAGTCCACAGAACCCCCTTTTATATTAGTGACACGTCAATGGTCTGTTTAAGGGGTTACATTCCACACTGCCTTTATTTTTCCTTGGAGACAAGCAGGAAATCTGTCACTAATTTCCTTCCAGCCAGCTCTGACTGCCTTGTCTCAGTCTTCTTAATCCTCTGTACATTTCTCCTTCTCCATTTTATCTTCTGAAGACAGATGTGGTTGTCTTAACTTCGTTCTTGTGTTTCTTTCAATGTATTCATCCTTCTTACACAGCTCCAAGCTGGTACTTGGCCGAAAAAGCATGTCGCCTGCTTTCCCTGCAATACACTGAGCAGATCTGAGGTGCTCACCCACCACGTATACATTTATTTCCTCACCACATCTCCTCTTTCATGCCCAGTCATCTTTATTTTTACGTTCCTCTACATTGCATGCGGTGGGTCCAAAACTTTGCTTCCCTTTTTCACACTCTCTCTTAATAACTGCCCACTTGCCGTACAAGAAACCTCTCTAATCCTCCTTGCCAAGTCATCAGCTTCTCATTAAATCGTGTGCCTTCAGGAGCTGCGTATTTGCAATTCAGCACTTCCTCTCTCTTGCCACTGCCAGGAGTTGCAGTCCCGTTGCTGCAACGTTCTCATCACCTCGCGTCTCATCACTCACCGACAAAACCAGACTGCTCCCATCTCTCTTGACATTTCTGCACCTTCACTTCTTTCTGCTTCTTACTCAGGTTCAGCTTTGTGGCTCGGCAGAACTCTGTCCTGGCTTATTTCACTTATCTCATTTTATCCTTTCCCTTGTTCATGGTTCCGTATCATTCTGCATCTTCTTTCCTACTGCTTCTCAGCCTCATGCATTTTTTATGTCACTTTGTGCTTCAGGCTTCTCACATAGAATGCCCTGCTCTTCCTCAAATCCCCTTGAGTCTTTTTGTATCCACCTTAATAGTGCCTCTCAGCCGCTGTCCCAGAAAGTGTATTTTTTCCAAGTTAAAAAACTCTTCAAAGCGCAGCTTTTGTACTGTCAAAAAGCAGAAGCTTTTCCACCTCCACTTGAAAAGTAAGGAGTGCACTTGAGAGAGAGATATTTTTGCAGATGTAAAGCCACAGTCTATACTGTCCTCTGGGGCTCACAGGGCGGGCATCTAAAGACTGACAGACTCCATATAAGGTCACTTTTGAACATTTTGGCAAATGGTTTAAACTTTTCCCTACTTTATTTAGGTGCAATTCTAAAGTCTTTGGAGGACTTGTTCCCACTTAATACAAGACTAAAATTGCTGTAAACCTTAGGCATTGGCGCTTCCTAAAGAAAGAAAAAAAAAGGTTTTATTCAGTTACAAGCCTTTGAAAAATGTGTATGTACTTTTAAGTACGGAATGACAATTGCAAATAATACCTAATTTGAGTGAGTGGGTGCAAAGCAAATATATTAGGAGTAGGCATGAGAAAAAGTTGAGCTTCCCTTTCTCTCCTTTATGCTTCTCCTTTACCAGTGCTGTGGAGACTGAAAATAACTCCACTTTCGGTGATGTCATCACCATTAGAGGCACACTGTCAGCTTAATTTGTTTTCTGACTTCAGCAGGGGAAATAGAATCTGACTGCTGACTCACTTGTTAGGTCTGAAGTAAAGTAGTTATGTTTATTTCATCTATTTGGCCATGAGTTTGGGGCTTTAAATATCCACCGGTGGTGTCAGCAAGCCATGGTGTGGCTGCAGATCCATTGTTCAGATGCTTTTATTTTTCTTTCTTGGCCTGCCCCCTAATGTCTCCATAAGCTGAAGTGAAGACGTCTTGTGGAAAATCAGTATGCAAATGGACCCTTTTTTGTCCATTTCATGATCCTTTCTTTTCCATGTACCTGTGAGGTTGTGCAGAATTTCTCTTGCCCACAAAGAATATTTTTGATGTCTACATGACATATTTTACGCACATTTTTTTGGGAAAAAAAAAAAAGGTTGCAGTTTAGTTTGGACTGGGAAAGTAGCAGCAAATACTTTTCCTGACAGCATACTTTTTTTGGCTCTCCTTCTGTATTTAAGTACCCGGCGGCCAGATCCTTTGCTGGCAGAAGATGAGAGGGGCTCTAGCTTTTTTAACCACTTTGCATCTTCTGGGGATTTAAACCTTTGACTGCCACTGACTAGCCTAAGCAAAGTGGAATTGTGTCCATAATCAAAAGATAAGGCATGTTTGAATGCAATGAATGGCTCTAAATATTTAGAGCAGGAAGAACACACACAAGAAATAATAATAATAAGAAAAAAGATACAGATTGTTTCAGTCATGTGGTTTTCCTCAGGATGTTTAAGTAGCGTTGCCTTAGTTTCAGTTTATTTTTCTGTAATCCTTAGAAGTTATTTAATATCAGATCTAATCTTATCTTCTGCCTTTAGCTTGTTTGGTTTTAGTTCCTCCTTCTAGAATTTAGGTTGGGAGCTGCTCCTTACTGTTTTTTCCCCGTTTTGTTAGGATGCAGGATAAAAACATGCTGGCATATTTCTAAATTCTCATGGACTAGAATAATATTTGAATTTGTCATAGTTTTGATCATGTGTGTGCATTTTAATGATAGAACTGTGTATTTCTGTAGGAAAAAACAAGGAATTCTAGAAATTGATGTCACAGCAATGTTAATAATATTCTTTTATAACTCTTCCCCCAGGGATTAATTTCAATTGTAGAAAGTATCTTCTTATAAACAAACTGTGAAAACTAATGGCAACATTTCATTTAAATAGGAGGTACATGGGGAAGGTAATGTACATTAACACAATGAATACAATTCTTTTCCCATTGAAGCCATAGGCATAATTCAAATAAATACCTACAGGAACAAAACTCAATCTAACTTTTAAACTTTTATTTTAAAATGGCAAAGTTCATCCAGACGTAGAGGATTGCTGCACAGCATCCTTTAACTTAGGAGCTGTCAAAACAGCTTTCTGGTATAACACCTTGCATTTAAAAAGCATTGTCTCTGTACTCAGAATTGGATGCTGGCTTTGTGGGCATTTTCAAGATGCTGTGGAGAAGACTATCATCCTAATGCTGCAGACTATGGTAGTCTAATTTAATCCTGCTTTAGGAATCCTCCTAGATTCAGGATAGGATGAATGCAGGATGACAAAAGTTTGCAGTATTATCTTAGATACTTATATCTCTGGTGTAAATGGACTACACCAATACACACAATTTCTATGACAACATAAAAGTATTTCTTTTTCAGCCTATAATGATTAATGAAGATTAATGCATAGTTCCTTTTGCTCATGGACTGGTAAAGGACTTACAGAACCAAAATTTCCATGCTTCAAGGACTCTATGTCATGAACAAGACTAGGAGGGACTTCATCTTCCATCCCACAGTGGCATCTAAAAGGTTCATGCCTAGCCTTGCTTTTTAACTCTGCACAGTTTGGTGGACTCTTCACAAATACTGCTCTGTATCATATAAAATGGCTTATACTCATGGCTTTCAAAAGGCAAAGACCGTTGAAAGCTCATGGAAGTTTTGTCTGATAAAGAACCAAATAAACTTTAAATAAAAACCCCAGTATCTGGCCCAGAGAAAGCTCAAGTAAATCATTCTTCACTATTACTACTGGCAGTTACTGAGCTTGGTGAACAAGACGAAGCAGACTTCAGCTAAGGAAACACTATATGGAAAATAAAAAGTGGTAGAAATAGTAAACAGCATTACAAGAATTAGGAACTCAGCCTTCTTGATGCATAGATGGTTTTTAAGTTGTTCAAACCCATAAGTGTTAGTATTTTGTCTATTTTCTATTTGGTAATGTTTAAAAAATTGTAGTAACTGGATTAAGTGTCATACCTTCATACAGGTGTGTTCAAACTCACTGAATTTCTACGTCTAAAAGCTGACACCTAAGCCATTTCTATGTTTGGTACTGTGTGCATTAGCTAAATGTGCATACAAAATACAACAAAAATGAGGAAACTATGGAAGGAAAATTCTTCTTGCCTTATGCACTGTGTAATTTTGCCTTACAAAACAGAGTAAAGCCCAAGTTTTTTAGTGGTAATGTCTCATATCAGGCTCTGAAATAGGCTATGTATTTATTTCATCCTTTGGTTCCTGGCACATCTACTGATTTGTCCTGCTGCTTCCCTCTCATGTGTTAACCATTTGTATGAGCAATATTCAAAATAGTACCTAAGCAGCAGCTGATCTGCATGCTTTATACTTGTCAGCGAAGCAAAAGAAATACAAAACCCAACACAAGTTCAGCAAAAGGTAGTTCAACTTGACTTTTTAGCTGGAGGAAGAAGCTAACACTGGTGTTAATTACACGCCTTTAAAAATGCAAATCTTCATTACAGCTATTGTTCCCAATTCAAAATCAGTTAGATTTACTGTCTATCACAATTCCGAGCTGCAATTCTTAAGCACCAGGAACTGCCTCTGTACAAAAGGCTGCAATCAAGGACTTGCCAAAATTAAATAGATGCGTGCATTGACATGCTTATTATAGCACTTATGATGTAATAAGTGCCAGGTGGATGCATGGACTATGAAAGAATAAAAAATACAGAGCTATCCCAGCTTTATGAGTTTGTATTGTTTGGTACAACATATCTAATGCCCTTTTTTCAGAGGCATTGGGACAACACACTTCCAAAAAACTTTCCGTAAGATGGAGATTCAGGGTTTATTAAGTCTGAGAAGTGTTGATTCTTCTAGCACATCTGTAGCACATTTTGATGGTAATACAGCTAAACTTCCCTGTCTGAACACTGCAAAGTAGGATGTGGCAATTATTACTGAAATTTTTATTATATTGAGATATGCGCTGTTAACTTTTAATGGTCTTTAAAATCTGCAAACAATAGAAAGATGGATACACATGTAGCTTATATGTGGTTGTATATTGGGTCACTGCCTGAAGATGAACTTGAAATTGTGAAGAAAAATGTTATTCATTTGAAATCAAGCTTAGCATTGTATCTGGAGGAGCCTTTCTGCATTCAGACAGTACTTTCTCGAGTGGGACAACAAATGGTTGCGTTTCTCATGGGCAAGCCTCTACCAAGCTTCCCAAACCCCTGGGGAGGTACTGGCAGGGCCTGTGTCTCAGGCAGTTCCTCACACACACACAGACCTTTCTTACCATCCTACATTCCCTGTCACTAGGGGACTGCAGATGTGAGGAAGAGAGAACGTAACTGGCAGAAGTGTCTTCTTTCTCATGAGATCAGTGTTGTACGAAACAATTATCCAGTCATTTTAAGGACCCAGTGGGAATACTTTGGCTCAGTGTCACACAGCTCTGCCCCTGATTTTGAACACTTCTTGCCCAGAAAGCAAGAGTGCTCCTCCTTTCTGCTCTCAGCCATGTATCAGATGGCATGGCAGAAGATACCCATCTGCCCTCCAGCCCACTGCATAGAATCATAGAATCATAGAATTGTCTAGATTGGAAGAGACCCTTGGGATCATCGAGTCCAACCATCTACCCTACTCTACAAAGTTCTCCCCTACACCATATCCCCCAACACCACATCTAAACGGCTCTTAAACACATCCAGGGATGGTGACTCAACCACCTCCCCGGGCAGCCTATTCCCATGCCCGACCACTCTTTCTGTGAAAAATTCTTTCCTAATGTTCAGTCTAAATCTACCTTGTTGGAGCTTGAAGCCATTCCCTCTTGTTCTGTCATTAATTACCTGTGAGAAGAGACCAGCACCAACCTCTCTACTGTGTCCTTTCAAATAGCTGTAGAGAGATTTTACTGTGACTAGTCATAAGATGTGTTTGATATAGACACAAATGAGAAAAAACACCAACGTTTTGGTTTGGGGGTTTGTTTGTTTTTTAAATAATTATTGCTCTGAGTAACAACTGAAATGATTGCAGTACCAAAACTCTATAATTAAAATTTCAGTAAGGGGCAAAATAAAGCAAAATAGGTAATGCTAGATGCTTGAAGGTTGGTTGAGTTTCATGCATCTTAGAGACAGCCTTGGGTGTCTGGACCAGACTTCACTGCAGCCTCAAAGCTTAGGGGTGCAAGAGGGGTCTGACCAAATCAGGTCAGAGCTGACCTTCACAGGAAGAAGAACAGAGGTGGCTGTGCCTAATGCGATGCATCTTTCAGAGTATTGCACGGGAAGCCTCTGTATGCTGGCTGACAGTAGTGGGCAGTCAGCAGTGTGCTAGTGAAC
The DNA here is from genome assembly GCF_000708025.1 of Charadrius vociferus. Classification (NCBI taxonomy): domain Eukaryota; kingdom Metazoa; phylum Chordata; class Aves; order Charadriiformes; family Charadriidae; genus Charadrius; species Charadrius vociferus. The sequence goes on along the minus strand of NW_009646395.1, from coordinate 315,880 downwards.
CTTCACTCCTTGGGCTGAAATATTAAAAAAAAAAAACAAACCCCAAACCAAACATACTAAAAAAGTTACTCCCAGTGCTTCAAAGTGCCACAATACCTGCAGTGATAAGAGCAGAAGGGTTGTGTTTAAGGCAAACGCTGGGAGTGGGCCTGAGAGCAAAAGGCCAGGAGGAGGAGGGCCGGAGGAGGGCCAGCTGGGCAAACTACAACAGCCAGGAAGTTGCTCAGAGAAGCAGGTTCAGAGAAAGGCATAGTTATCTGCCTTCCTGGTCCTGGAATGGATGGAATGACCTAGACCTATCTAGTTCACCTGCCCTGTCAAATCAAACATGACTACTGAGCTCCTAAACTTGGGATTATCATGCAGGAGAACAGTCAATTAACTTCTAACCATGGTTTTCTTTTAGATAGCGACAACAGCTTTTCCATAGATAGTGGGGGCTTGTCCCACATCTGTCCTGGCTTTGCCCATTTCAAACTATGAGAAAGAGCAGAGATGTGTAGTCAAAGGTTGTTTCCCCACCATTGCTCTGGCTCTTCTTGGCCTTTCCATGCCTATACGCAGGAACCACCTGAGATCGTATTGTGGAAGAAAAGACCTGCGCTCAGATCATAGAGAAATGCCTATAAACCTTTTCCTCTTTAAAGTTTCTGAGTGAGAAAAGCCATGGTAGTGAGTATTTATTGTTTCTTTGATATCTTGGAGAAAGTATTTTCCTCAGCAGCTCCTCTTACCCCTCGTGCAGCCATGGCCCAAGCTGTCCCATAGTCTGTGCTCTGAGGGATTCCCAATAGTGGTTCACCAAACTTTAAAGCTGTCTCAGGTCTAGGTCTGTCCATCTATTTGTTCCACGACCAGGAAAGTGAACAGTAGTCTAGTCTTCATCTTCTTCCTAATAACCCTTCTGAGTCCCGTTGCTGTCTTCCAGTTCATCCCTTTCTATCACAACTTAACATCTAGTGTAACTTAGTCTAAATGGTTTATGTGAAAACATATCTCATGTATCTCTTCACTGTTGGGTAATTCGAGGTCAAGGGGGTCAGCGTTTACATGGAGTGAGTGAGCCTGATTGACAGCGTGGGAGCTTTGTTTTTCACTTGTTTTGGTTGGCCAGGGATGGTGTAAGCTCAGAGAGAACTGGAGAGACAGTGGACAGAAATGGGACATAAAGAGCTAGCAGGAGACAGAGAAATGGCCCCAAGGTCCTTGGCAAGGGCTGGATAATTACATGGGAATATGGCCTACATGTGTCCCAGAGTCTTTGTGATGTTTAGTTTTAGACATCAAGTTAGTGCTAGAGATTTACTGAAGATAGATGGGATGAATCATAGAGTGGAATTTATCTGCCTAAATTGCCTTAGACAGCTATTTTAAGGTTGATGAGCCTGGTCATCCTTTAGGTGGCTAAAATTTTATGAATGAAACCATTCCCTGAAGAAATATGCTGAGGAAAGTGTTGTGGGAGTGCCAGGTGGGAGTGATGGAGAGGATAAAGTGCTTTGGGGTATATTAACTGACCAGAATTTGTCTACAAGCCACTAATGAGAAGCTTCCTTGAAGCACAGTGCTTAGATGTGTCAATTGAGGCCATTGTAGAAAAAAATGAGACATTCGTGCAGGTGTGTGTAACTCTGCCAAAAGCTTATCTGGAGTATTGTACGTGCTTCTGAGCATCAGTGACTGAGGGAGTGGGAATTCAGACAGGAACAGGTGCAGAAGTGATGACGGTAATGAGAAATGTTTTAGAGAGGAGAGCTTGCTTAGCTTAGAAAAGCAAAGACTGAAAGAGGTCATGGTTATTCTCTGTGAATGCAAAACAGGTTAAACACCTGGAAGGGAGGGAGCCACTTATGCTAAAGAACAATACTGGCACAGGAATAAATCGGCCATGAATAAATGTGGATTGAAGGCAAGGATGGTTTATAACCATCAGAACATCAAAGTTTTTGTTGTTTTAAAACAATGGAAATAAGAGAGGACAGAATCTACATAGTTTTAAAACAGAACTTGGCTGGTTTATAAAAAGGAAGATGCAGGTTTTTTACCTGTACTAGCAGATAGGTAGAACTTGATACACTGGGAAATTCCATCTAGTCCATTGCTCCTGGGTCAGTCTCTAACCTTTCTACTTGGGCAGACAGCACCAGTGCCGATAGCAGATGAAACTAAAGCTATACTAAAATTGAAATGCTAGTGGCTTGCTCTGAGAGGCTGGGTAATTATTTAGAAGATAATATGTCCCTGTAGATACCAGAATCAAGTTCCTGCTGGCATCATGTACAAACCTGATTAGATAAAGACAGCTAGGATAATGTAGGGAATAAAAAATAATGCCTTGTAAACAGAAATTATGTTACAGAGGTGGCATGGCAAACACCATTCACATAGAGCCTTAAAAGCAAAGGGAAAAGGTCTTTTCATTTCTACGTGGTCCTCAAAACTCAAAATACTCAAGGACTACAGACTTTCACACTACTGCAACCAAGACAGCAAAGCACCATGCAACTTCTGAGCTCTGAAAGAAAACCTTACTGGTGGCTGATCCCTATGACTGGAATAGGATATATTGGACTAGATGGGCTAGAGTTGTCCATTTCTAAATTTCTGATAGTTAATTCTGAGAATTAATGGCATTTCTATACCATCTTCACTTCAGTGTATTATACATCCCCAGGAAGAGGGATCTCATTTTAGGATCTCTGATGCTAAAATTAGTGTTTCTGGTAGTGAAAAACTGTAGAGTGTGATCCTCAAGGATCAAAAAGAATTGTATAGAATGGAAAAGATATAGGTGTTAGCATTAAAACTAACACTCTTCACCTTTATTTTTTGAACCCACAGACTAAAACTACTTAAAACACGTGTACCACACTCAGCAGTTCTGCAGGCTTAGTACGGAAATGTCTTTTTGATCCTGTGGAAAACGGAGTCTTAAAGCCTTTCAGATAAGAAAAGTCTCAAAGGTAATCACTTTTTCATCAAATTCTACATTTTTGGGTCTGAATTTCAGCGCTGAAGATTCCAGATGCTATAAAAACATTAATGTAATGCAACATAGTATTAAGGCCATGTCTCACTGATGCAGACTGTTCCAGTTTAGACACCCAGCCTGACAAACTGCTGCCAGTCCCAAGCCAGTATATCTTTTTTTTCCCCATAATTATACCATTTTTATTCCAGAGTGAGATTTCTCAGACATGCTATTGTTGTCAGGGACATAAGACTCCATTACCACTATTCTGAAAACCCTGCCCCCACAATGCATTCAAATGGATCTTAGCGTGTACTAAACAGTGGTTTCGTAATCACAGATTGAACAAAGTGTAGCTAAGCTTAATAGAAGTGTCATAGTACAGACATGGTCATTTTCTTGTTTAACTCTAAAAAAAAAAATCTCTGAACAATACCTTTTTTTTTTTTTTTTTAACCACCAGCATTCCCTCCCAAGACCCAGATGCTGTATCAAAATTGAAAAAAAGAAGTCTTTGACTGGAGTAGGGTAAGACATATGGGTCTCATGCCAGAAAAGAATTAAAAATAAAAAAAAACTGAAAAGCTGTATCACACATAAACTGACTTACAACTACATCAGCAATTGATAAGGAGTAATTTGGGTTGATGTTCCTGTTATTTTCAGAAAGCAGTTCAAAGGTCCAGATTTTTTAAGAAGTGTCATTGTCATTGTATTAAGGCTCACTGTGATTGATAGAAAGGCTCTCACTGATCTAAAAATAGAAGACCAGCTCGCCTCTTCAATGGCAAACTATTATGGAAAGTATTACAAAGTTTAATAGCGGCCATGGCTGGCAACGCCCGGCAGTACGGACAGGCAACGCTTACCTATGGCAGAGAGGTGCGTGCTCCTCGGGAACTAGCACAAGCTCCTGACTAGCAGCAGGCTCCTGCTTGCAGGCTCTCATCCTTGGGGTGAGGGTTCAACGCCTCATATGCCTGCTGGGAGGGCAACACAGGATCTGGCAGGAAACTCAGGGTGCTCCTGGTCTGCACAGGTGATGGGTCCTCATGGAAATAAATGCCAGATGCTCACAAGCAGGGAAGAGCTGGTGGCAGCTCTGGTCACACAGGGCAGCCCTGGCTGCAGCAGCCACAAGATGCTGGAGGTTGGGGTCCAGAGGAAGGCTGGAAGGTGCACAGAGGACCCTAGGCTTCAGGGGAGCAGAGGCTTGTTCAGGGATTGCCTGGCGTGATCCCCTGGGGAGCTGCCATGAAGGGGAAGGGTGCCCAGTAGTGCTGGCTGGTTTCTAAAAGCAGCTTACTGAGACCTCATCAATGAACCATCTTGTCAGGTGGGAAGACTGGGAATTTCATAAGAAGGCCTGTATGGCTAGACAGGGAGCTTCTCGTTGAGCTAGCACACAAGAAGAGAGTGGAGAAGAGGTAGAAACAAGGACAGGCAGTATAAAGCAGCGTTGGGTACTTAGTGTCAGGATCAGGAAGGCCAAAGCCCAGCTGGAGCTGAGACTGCCGAGGTGCACTGATGGCAACCAGACAGACTCTGTGGGAACGCTGATTTCAAAGTAAGTTCAGAAAAAGCACGGGCCCATCAACAGGTGGAAAAAACCCACTAGTTACAATAGAGCAAAAAAGGCTAAAGTATTCGATGACTTTTTTCACCTTGGTCTTCAGAATCAAAGGCTACTCTGATACTGGTGTGATTTGTGATGCAGAGGGGCAGCCCTGCCTCAGTGGTGAGGGGACAAACGAGTTAGAGACTCGAAAGAAGTTGGATGTACTCAAAACCATGAGGTTGGGTAGGATTTCCCTGAAGATGCTGGAAGAGTTGGCCAATGTGATTGTGGGATCAATGTGTGGGGAAAACATTTTTAAATTGAGCTTTTTTAAATAGCGAGGGAGCTGTGAAGAAGAAAATGGAACATGCATGTGAACAATTTTAGCTGTAGCTGAGCTACATTAGCTGCACTGGATATTATAATGAAAGAAATTCCCACAACTGAGTGGGCCATGGGATTTGATTTTCATACTTTTTGTCCTACTTTTATGTTTATAAGACATATGCAGCAGCCTTCATTTTTAAGACCTGGGATTTGGTGTATCCTATTTATGAAACAAAAATGAAAGTTTTGCTGAATTTGTCACTGAAGGAAGAGGGGAAAATCCAACACCAGGTGAAATGGTACTTTTAGAAGCTGGACGTGATACAAGTGTTTACAGCTGTCCTGTGTGAGATAAGTTGGTACTCTGGTGAAATACTCATTTGACATCTGGGGAGGAAATGTTGTGAGGAAGTGAGCTCTTATTTGGCCAGTGGGCTGAGTCCCAAAGTTTCTGCTTCGTTTTAGCTCAGCCAGATGCTCATTTGACTCAGCTGGATTTCTCTTCTGAACTTAGATATGCACAAGGACTGTGAGTCATGACCAGAATTTCCC
>NW_009646395.1:295805-310423 GCF_000708025.1 Charadrius vociferus | reverse complement strand
CCCCCCCCCATATTACAGACCATTCAGTTTGTGAGTTGTCACTTGTGAATCTCAGTTTCCACAGTCTGGCATCTGATCTGCCTAAGGCTCCTATCACACTCATCCTGGCTAATCTTTCTCTGTGTTCTTCAATACCCGGCCACCAACCTTGCTACCTGTGCTTCCCAATTACTGCCTTAGCAAGAGGGAGCACAAACTGGCAAAAGAGGGGGAGTAACTACCCATCTCATGCTGTCACCTTTCTCCTAGAGGGGCAATTAATTTGGCTGTCTCTTCTCTGCTATCTTCCCAGAATTCATAGAAATATACTCTCTTGGAGATCAGTAACTCTCTCAAGTTAAGGTAGATTCAGCCAGAGGGTTCAAAAGTGAAGGTGGGCAGACAGACAACGTGGTCCGATAAGCCCCATCTCATTCAGAAACTGAGCTAAATGTATAGTGAATCTAAGAAGGAAGAGAAAAAAGGAAGCTAGGGTTGGGAGTGAAGGATGCCACTGAGTCTCATTTTCCCTTTCATTTGTGTCATTGGGAATTCTGCTCATTGGTTTGAACAGGAACTGAACTGGACCCTACTTCAGCTGTGTATATTTCAAAGAAACACATTTAATTTAGGAGGGGAATAGTGAAGTTATAATTTAAAAAGAGGAAAAAGGAGACTTTATAGAAGAAGCAATGATGCCTTTTTAAAATTTCTGTTTGCTATTAATATTTGGACATCTATTGACACAGTAATAACTGCTTTGAGGAACAATTAAAGGAAAAATGACTGGCTTTGGGGCTAGGTGAGGATATAAAATAAATGCCTTGATATACTGGAAGAAATAGAGAAATAGAGAGAAATCTTATATTGCCAGTTAAGAAACAGTGAAGGGGACTTATTTAAGACTGAATGCATAACCTCAGCATTACTATTTTCTGTCTTGCTGTGCTTAGGCAATTTACATGTTCTTTAAATGTATATGCTTTTAATGAACATACAGGTGATATGTATATATCAATGTATATACTGAGATCAATTCCCTTTCACCTGGCTTACCAGCTGTACATTCTGGTAATGAAATGTAGTTATCACAGAGTTTTGGTCTCCTAATTTTTTAAGCTTAAAATTATTCTAGGATCTTTTCTAGCAACATCATCCATGTTAACAAATTTTCAACCTGCTTCCTTCAGATTCAGCACAGGATGAGCACTTGCTTTGTTAGTCCAACCACACAGTTTCATAATCATTGAGCACTGGTGTTGTCAGTCCTTATGGACTTCATTTGACAGGGTATGAGCTAAGCAGTGGTTAAAGGTCTCATTTGGGCAAGAGCTTAAGTGTATGCTTAAAGTTATGTGAATTCTGCTGGACAAACATGTCCCTTCTCCAAGTGGTGCCTAGGGATGCTGTGATTCACCATGCATATTCAGGCACAAGGGAGAAAAGGCAGAGAGAAGGGGAGAAGCTTTTCTGAGATAAACTCATCTTCTTAGGAGCCTGCAAATGGCTCCAGGCACCTGCGATGCGCAACCTCCAGATGTTTGGAGGTGAAAACCAGGCAGGAACCAACTCTGCAACTTACTTCCGTGAGGAGCTAGAGAACACACAGGCTTGTTAAATAAGGATCCATGAAAGTTTTCTACTTCAGGTTTGTTGTGCTTAAATTCACAGGCTATAATTTAAAAAAAAAAAAATCCCACTAGGCATCCTCTGTCAGAAGGGTGTCTACTGCCTGATAACCTTCTTTGCTTCTGCTTCTTTCTTCCTCCTGTCTTCTTCCCAAAACGGGTCTTCTGTGTTATTCTCTCCAGGTGTCTTTGTCAGGGGCTCAGCATCTTCTCACAACCTAATTTATTGCTTAGTTATCACTGATCTCAAGTACTCAGAGCTGAAAACTGGTATGCCCTGGACAATAGCCAAGGCTGTCCAAAAGCAACACATGAAAGTGGCCGGTTGGACTTTGTTGTTCCCATGCACCCTGCACTCGATGCAAGAACTGTCCTGGTCTCCTTCCATGGGTTCTGTGTCAACTGGGAGGCCAAACACAGCAGAGAAGGCAAGAGAGACCCACACTCAAAATGATGTTTTCAGCCTGACCTTTCTATGCAGATGCCTGATGAGATTTAAAAGCCAAACAGACATTTCACAGAGGTCTGCAGCAGTCAGGGCTGTTTGTTGGGTTGCCACACACTGCACAACTTTCAGTCCTAGGCAGCAAACTGTGAAATTGGCTGAAGCATAAAAAAATTTATAGGGAAATTCACTATATAGGATGAATAACTATGTACAGTGGAACTTCACAAGCTTATAAAAGCTGCTCTTGGTTATGTAGAAAGAGAATGGCTAGGATCTGAAACTGAACTGCTAAAATCCAACTTTCTCATTTGATTTCTAAATTCTAGTTTTGTGCTGTACTTAGAGCTGTAATCAGTGTTTTGAAAGGAGTTAATCTCAGAGCATGAGGAGTGACTAATACCATTATTCTCCTTTTAGATTGCTTGCACAGATTTTCTCTTTCTGATTAGTAAGAAGAATTCTCTACCCAAAAGGCCCATCTACTTGCAGTCTCTGTATTCATAGTCAAGGATTACTTTCATTTAAGACATTGCTTGGATAATTTTCAAAATCTGCTCAACATTTGCTTTTCACATCTCCCATTTCTTCTTTTGCCCATATTCTCCTCTGTCTTGCACTTCACAGAGTGCTATCCAAAATGGACAGGGGTTGCTATGATCTTGGTCTCTTCCCACAATAGTTTTGAAGATTTAGTGTGGAGATAGTGAGTTTCAATATTACCGCCCTTGTGAGCTTCCATCTCCATTTCTCTTCTCTAAAGAGGGACACCCTTTATTAAAGAGGCTATCACTTCCATAGTCTGGAACTCAACAATTCAAAAGCAAGTAAAAAGATCCAAACTCTGCTGCTGCTCAGGAACTGTGCGTTGGCTTAAATGTCAAAGTTAACGGTCAAAATTATGCACAGGCAGAGAGCACATCCACACACCCAAATCTGGCTTGAGACACCTATGCTTCAGAAAAGTGAAAACCTTCCTTGTCTTGCTTCTTTCCAAGACGTTAACTCGTCTGCTTTTAATAAGCTCCCTGTTTATCACAAGGCAGTGCAATTATCAGTGGCTCATGCTTCAGCAGTTTGTTGCTGCTCTTTTTCTACTTCTCAGTTTCAGAAGAGATCACCACATTGGGTTTGAACTTCCCTTCCAGCAGATGGTTGTCTCGGTTTCCCAATAAGCTACTTCAGCCTTGTCAGGCCTGATAACACTTTCTCTTCCTAAAGGCACTTGCATAGAAAAGCTTCTGGCCTTTGCGGTTCCCTTCTGGGGCCGTCGCAGCCTCTCGGGGGCAAGCAGCATGTTTGGGAGCACAAGGGAATGAAGCTCATCCTTAGGACCAAATACAGAGTTTCTCGATCCTGATTAGCCACTCCTGGAATGAAATATTCCCATCTCTGACCTGTACTTAGCAATTGCTGTGAACTTAATCTTCATTTGTTCTTTATTGCTTTTACATTTCAAATTTGCTGGGAATTACAGAGGTTTGATGTAGAACATACTTAGCTACAGGAGTCTTTTTATAGATTTCAAAGAGCTCTTTATTATTTGACAGTTCTCATTCAGTAGGAGGTAGACATTTCTGCCTCACAAATTGGTAACATTATTTTGTTTTTCTTTCATAAGTAACACTTAACTAGTGTTTCTAATAATATTGCAGCTAAACAGATTCTAAATATGACAAAGTGTTGACAACACTGATGTGCAGGGGAAGTTGTATAATTGAATAAAATCTTCACTTCTTATGCCCAACACTTTAATCTAATCCATCCATTCAAAGCCTAGAGGTTTCTTGGTGTTTCAGCTGCACTTATCTGATGAATGAGCTTTTAAAAATAGAGATAGGACTAAATTCAAAAGGAGTATTCAAACCTCTAAGTACTGGGAGGGTATAGATAAACTGGAGCTTATATCAAAAGCAGCTGCTGCGCTAACAGTCTACAAAACCAAAAATAGGCCTGAAGTTGAATCATTTATTGAAATATCATAGTATTTGGTTATGGTGTAATCTGGTTCTCCATGTGTTATTCTACCAAACAAAACCCGATTCCAGTTTAAGATCACTATCGTTATCTTCTGGAAGGCATATGCTGTTACTTGTACACGCTGACAAGCTACACACACGTGTGCTAGGAACCGGCTGTGGCTTTGACAGCTGGTCCTAACTAATTGCCTCCAGCAAGATAAACATGGTCCTGGAGTTTGATCAACTACTTTTTAGGATAAGGGACAAAAGGAAGAGAGCTTGCACTGTGGGATTCCAGGAGATTAACAGGAAAAAGATTAAGACTATGGCTGTATGAAGGCAAAAATACTCTTAAATATTTTATGCTTATAAGGTAGGTTCTATACAAGCAATTTAGAACAATCTGTGATTTTACCTTGGCTACATCCCACAAAGAAGATCTCTCCTGAAGTGACATTTTATTCAGTAATTGTCCCAAGCCATTATACTTCCTACACAACAATTCAGTCAGAAATACTAGTGTGAAGGGAAATACATTGCTTCAGTTTGTGGAAGAATATGTACCCCACTGCTGCTTGGCATGAAATCTTGATCTGATTTATTTGCAACTGCCCATACAATCTACTCTTATTATTTAACTTGGGTCTTGAAGAAAAATTTGCCTAATTCTTTATACTGCTGTTGCACAGGCACAGACTTGACAGATCCACCTCTCTCTTCTCAAGCTAAACCCAAGTGTCAAGAGGAATAACATGAAGGATGCTGAAATTTGTTGTGAGTTAGGTCTGGGTTTGTGTTTTGTGGCGTGCACTAAACTCTAATATTCCATTAAGACAAAGGAGAAAAGTCATTTTTCACCGTGGATTTATTTCAGTTTCATGCAAATTTCTGGATGATGAGGCTGCTATGACTTTTCAGCATCTATAAGGAATAGAATTATCTTATCACAAAAGAGAACTTTGAGAATAGGAAGCTCAGAGAAGCCAGCAAATTTAACTTCAACGTCATCTGAATTTGAGAGAATTAATGTTCCTGCTTGCCAGATATCTCACAACAGTTCTACCATTAGCTGCCTTTTATGAAAATCCAGAACATTTTCTCCCCGGAATATGCACTAAAACTTCCCCAAGGACAGAGGTGATAATAAACAGGGTGAACCATCCCCACTCTGGCACAGCACTGAAAGGGTAACGCCAGGCTTACAAAGGCACGAATGCAAAGTATATGAGCACGTTTGCTGTACAATTACTCTGTTTGTGCAGTCAGTTGCAGTAATTGGATAATTGGGTCCACAACTGCCTGACTACATCGGTAACTACTCATTACTAAATTATATGTGAGCAATGTATAAAAAGCCCCAGCGTCTAAAAGCCTTTGTTACAGAAACTTTTATTTCATGAAGGCTCATCCTACTTTAAAAAAGCATGCTGGTGCGCCGTGATCTTTTGTTTATTCATTCCTTTTGAACCAGGAGAGTGTGTAGACAGAAAAAGAAACACAAATGAATGGGAAAAGAGGCTGTTGCGGACACAGGCTGTTGCTTTTCTCTTCTGCTCGTCCACAGAGCTTTTCAAGGAACCCCATGGGAAGTTAAATAAGGAGGTTTTAAATGTCCAGCCTTTGAAAGTGGTCTTCCAGAGACAGGTTGTTATGTTTTTTTCCTCTCCTGGTCTTTTCACAGCTCTCATTTCAGTTACTTGCATAGGAATAAAGAAGGACTTCAGAATGTCCTGAACCTCAAGCAGTTTTGGAGGACTGGGCCTTGGCAATGGCAAACCCATGACAAGACAGATTGCCCGAAGTGGCCACCGCATGGAGCATTAACAGAGAGTTACCAGCAGGACCACATTTTTTGCCTGAGAGCTCTAAAGAGATGCAAATATGAAATTGCTGAACTACTAGTTGTAGTGTACAGCCACTTACCTCTCACCTACAACCAATAACCTGGGTACCAGAGGAATGGAAATGTAACAAATGATGATGCCTGTTATTGAAAGGAGTTGCAGGGATTTTAGGAGATTACAGACCAGTGTTAGACATTAATAAAATAGCACAATTATTGGATATGTAGGCAAATATTATATGTTGGGCAAGATTCTTCATGGTTTTGTAAAAGGAATTCATTCCTCATAAATCTATCATCAGAGTTTTCTGAAGGAACGAGCAAGCATGTCGATATGAGAGATACAGCTGATATGGTCTCCTTGGATTCCTGAAAGGCATTTGACAAGATCATTTGCCAAAGGGTCTAAAAGAAATAAAGACTGGGATGCAATGGACAGTGCTGACATGGATATGCAACTGATTAAAAGAATAAGTAGCTACTTTTCTCACCAGAGGGAGCTTACCACTGCGGTCCCACAGGGACTTATCTGAGGAGCCCTGTTCTTCATCACATTCACAAATGAATGGAAAAGGGGTGGAAAATGAAGTGACAAAGTTCAGTGGCTGTTCTGAACTCTTCCTGATGGAAAAAGTAAAAGCTAGCAAAGTGTGAAGAGTTGCTATAACATCTTGTGATACTGAGTAATGGGGCAGGGTGGGAGAAGAGAATGTATGAAAATACAAAAAGAGTTCACAAGAGAAATCCTAATTTAATATATGCAATTACAGACTCTGAAAAAGCTATTATCTAGTACAGAGATTCTGAAGTTATAATAGCAAGTTCTGCAGGAACATAAGCGCAGTGCTGAATGGCAGTCAATATGAAGCAAATTACTAGGGAAGAAAGGGAGAACAACCTGTAAACTGATATTAGGCTACAATATCTTGAATGCTGTGGACAATTTTAGCCCCCATATCACGATGTATATATAAAAGATAGGACTAAAAAAGAAGCATAGTAGAGTGACAAGGACAATCATATGTATGAAACAGACTTAATACAAAAAAAGCAAACATGCAAGGACTCTAGCTATGAAAAAAAATTACTCAGGGGAGGTATGAAAGAGAGCTATAAAATCATATATGGCATGGAGATCAATAAGGAAGGCTCATTTTGTTCTTCTAAAATAAGAGGGAGCATCCAAGGAAATCACCAGGCAGCAGCTCAGCTGTAGAACCCAGGCCTGGGGATGTTCTAGGTACCAAAAATTTACATTGATTCAAACAGTGATTAGATAAATTCATGAAAATTAAAAAGAAAACAACACACTACAACAAAACACCAAAGCCTACTTAATGCTGAGATTAAACATGGATTTCTGGCTTGGGAAATGATTGTCTAGCACATTGCCAGAGGCTGAGAGGCTGGGAGAGTATTCTGGGAGAGTATCTTCATATGTTTGTCCTGCTTTTATAACCTTGCCTATATGTTTGCTGTTGTTCACCATCAGGTACTTGACTAGATGGCTTTAGTGCAGTTCTGAATGACTATTTTTATGATCAATACAGGGATACCATGAAGTAGGATACGTTGCATTAGGAGACTTTGGCTATGTTAACAAACAATGTTGCTGCTTCCACTGTCCCTTTATGATGACTCTAACTTTTAAAGAAGAGAAGTGTTTCACATTGACAATACATACCTTTTTTTTGGCACATAGTTGCTATGGAAATAACAGTAGCTTGGCACAGATCTACATTCTTTTTGTCTTCATGGGTAACCTTTGAGAAACTCTGGATCAGTCAGTGACAGGGACATTTCATGAATGAATTTCATTTGTAACCTACACACACAATTCTTGAGCTGACCGGATAGTAGTTATAGTAATTAATACATATCAAAACCAGTCACTGTAAGGAAGGTTTTCAGCTTACCTGTTGCAGTATCATGTTGAAAAACAACTAAGTGTCCCAGCGGGGAAAGTAGAGAAAAAAAAAAAAAAAAAAAGGTTTGCAGATTATTTTTAAAGTAATTCACAACTTTTGCAGTTGATGATTCATAAAAGGGCCAGTGCCAGTAGGCAGCAAATCTCACGATCTTCAAGCAGTTTTGATTATAGTGTTGATCTCAAGTGCCTGCCCTCTGCCCTTTTTTTTTTTCCTTTTTTTAAATGCATGCAAGCAGTTTTTTATCTTTCTTGTTGTGGCTTCCAGATTTTATCTGTTTATTTTGCTTTTTCACCATAACTCCAGCATTTTCTTGATCTGGGTTTTAAAAGTCCTTTCCTTCTTTGCATGTGCTTGAAAACATTTAGAGAGGCTCCCGGATTTTTTTATATCTGGAACACTATCCTTGTCCTTTTTCCTTCCAAGAGCCCTCAAAAAGCCACATTCACACACTCGCATTGGATGCAGTGGCTCAGAGAAACGGTGGTTTCCCTTCAGATTGCCATCTCAGTGACTCAGCCAGCTTCTGAAGATGATCAAAACGAAGATGGCACAACCCAGGGTCTTTCTGGAGTGCTGAAAATTTTACACTGTAAAAGTTATTTGATAAGTTTTAAAACTGGAAACAGTTTTATGTGATAGCACTGCATAGTTACTAGTGGATGAAGTTGCAGACAAATAAACTGTTTGTTCCTTTTTCTTGGGGGTTTATCTTTTTTGTGGCTACGTTGTTGAAAGTACTGCAGTTCTGCCTAACAGCTCTGTCTTATAAGTATGTCACGCAAGTGCCCCAACTGCTCTGTGTGCCAGCTGAGCCTGGTAGGAAGACCACATTTTGCAATACCTGAAAAGCTGGGGTCTTCGGGAGCCAAATACTTCATCTTACATGTTCACCTCCTGAATATGCTTCAAACAATGCAGCTCCCCTTGTCAGAGGATATATACCACAACTTTTTGAAAGTATTAACCCCCAGGGACATGCTATAGTCACATACATAGAAAAAGGATATGAGAATGATGAAAATAAATGCCAAGTAAAGCAAGAGTTTAGCTTTGAATTGAGTTCACAAAATATATGGTCACCAATAGTTTTTATGAACCACCTATATATAGCTGCAGATTTTAAACAGAGTTAATATTAACGGAGAAATTAGAGGACCAGTGAAGAAGTGACAACCATAAAGCAAGGTGCCTGGGAGCTGGCGTCCTGGCTTATGGCCTACCAAGACCGAAGCTCCCTGCACCTCTCACACCCCAAGGCTCATGCATATTGCCATCGCTATTAGTATTAAAGGCATAACAGGTATAAGTCTCCATAAGTTGTGCCTACGGCCTGTGGAGGGGCAGAGCCTGGAGTGGGGCCAGCAGCGAGGTGCTGGTCGGTTTGGTGCCCTGGCACGGGCCTGCTGGCTGCACCTGCCCTGAAGCTGGTCTTGGACTCCAGCCATCATGGAGATAGCCTAAAATGCCAAAAGAGGTGACTTAACACAAGCTACACCTTCTGGTCAACTGTGACTGAAGGGACCCAACACTGGCATTCGGGTTAGTGTGGGGTGCTGAGGGTTCATGCTGCACGGGATGCAGCGGTACAGTTGAGCAGCACAGACTTCTTCATTCCTCTGGCTCCAGGATGCCCTCCCCATCCATCATGCCTTCCCAGCAGCCCCCAACAGTTTCATTTCAGGAAGCCAAGGTTTCACAGATAGTTTTGAAAGTAACCTGACAATAAAATGTCTCACAAACTTAAACTCTTCTTTATTCCCTCAGTATCCTCGCATTTTAAATGTAAAATATAAAAAACTTCTTAGTTCCAGCTGTGTGTGTGTGTGCCAGTTTTCTCAACTTGCTTAAAAATGACATGGTAATCCCACAGTAAACAGTATAAATATGTCAGCAGATGCAGGATCCTAAAGCAGTATTTGCTGGACTAGTTTATCTTAGAATTGGAGCCAAGCAGCATGACTGCTTTTTGCACTTCATAATCTTGGAGAAACAGCGCTGTACAATAATTAGGCTTGTGTACTCAGGCATCTATGATTATCATTTGATCCTGCTGCATTTTTTTTGCTGAAAATCTGTTATCAGCTGTGTTTTCTTGTAACTTTTAAACATGGGAAAAGAAGTAATTCCTTTCTGTTATGAATTCATTCGGGCAACACCAGTCTCAGCAACTGCTGAGCAGTTATCAAAGCAGAAGATCAGTGTTTGCAGACGTCAGACTTGTGGATCTCACGGGTATCATCTCCTCATCTCTGAAGCAGTCAGCATGGCACCATAGTGTCCTGTGCCTTGGTGGGGTGGAGTGGAAGCTCCTTGGACTAAAAGCCCTTTTACAATGTCCGTTGCCTATAATATCTATGTATTATGTGTAATCTCTGTGAAAAGCCAAAGTAATGGTAAAGATTGTTTAATGACACATAGTTAGGAGGAGTATGTACAACTAAAATATATTTAATAGCATACAGGATCAGACTTACGAATGTTGTAACAACAAGGAAGTGGTTTGAATAGTTGAGATAAATCCTCAACCCAAGATAAGCCATGAATACTTCACCGTATCTGGACAGGTCTCTAGGAGGTGATCATGATACTCATGACTAATTTCCCATCTGAATTAGGGAAGTGGTAGAAGGAGCCAGTAGCTCACAGAAGATCAATATCAAAAGCAACCTTGAGTGTTAAAGGCAACCATTTCCAGGTAAAGCCTGAATACCTTATTGGCACTGAGGAAGGAAAACTGAAAGAGCTGCATTGATAAAGCTCAGAGAGGTCGGCATTTAGCTCTTGGGGGGCTTCTGGAGTAGCTGATGCTGCACCTTTACTGACTAAGGCTTGACTTGGGGATTGTAGATGAAGGACACAAAAATAGCCTTGAAGCAATCTGTTGGCAAGCAGACTGCGCCAAGCTAGAACCAGGCTTTATTGCTCTTCTCTGCCTCCAGGAATTTCGTCTCCCATTTTGCAATGACGACATCAATCTTTGTCTCTTCCAGAATAGCTCTTTCTCTTGTCACCTGCACAGAGGTGAGTCCAGAGTAAAGCCAGTAGGTTTGGCTTGTACTGTCTTTCTGGAGGCAATAAAGCCAAATCAGCCAGCATACACTGGCACCCAGAGATGTGTTTAGTGGAGTCAGATGTCAAAACACTCGCACTGATCTGCTGGGAAGGAATTTTGAAGCAGCAAGGAGTGGGTATTAGAAAGACACTTTGCAGCTTCAGGCAGACCCTAGCCCACCATGGTGACATCTCTGTTGGTTAGCAGAAATAATTACTTTCCTTTAAGCATTCAATATTTCTTTTTAGTAGTCAATCATAGCCTGAATGGTGTGGGGATCTTACTACAAACCCCACTGCTAAGAGTCTGTGTGACACTTGTCTGGCTGAAAGACCTCACTGATCGGGTAGCAGATTGCAGTTGTTGGGCAAAGCTGCTGGATCCGTCAGGATACTTCAGCTCTGTATTTGTAACGGTGCCATTAAGCTACTTGTCAGGATATAGGTCCCTCTGTGTGCAGGAGGTCACCTCTCAGTGGGCTGGCCACAGGATCCGGGCTCTAACTCTTCACTCTCCCTCTGTAGGTTAAACATCTCCTTTCCCAGAAAAGCGCTGGCAGAGTGAGCTTCTGACTTGCAGCTGAAAACCTCAGGAACCACGGGATAGACGCAAACATGCTTCACAGAAAACTTGCACTCATGCTAGTACTGTACTTAAGATAGACCTCAAAGGTTTACAGAAAGCACAAGCTTATTCATCCTTCTTGGGGCAGCTGAAGAGAGAATCTTTCCCCATCCCACGTAGCGAGACATGATTGTAGTTTCTTTTCCAGCCAGTATAAATTTCCACAGGAACAGATTGTGTATAATTGCATGACCTTTCTTTCACTCTTCAAATGTGGTTCCCTGAAATGGGTAGTTTTAGATTTGAATGTGGTGTTGTTGCTAAATAATTAGCTTATTATTACTTTTAACTGTTGATGTTTTATTGGTAAATAATAAAATAATTTTTTAGGATAATTTTGGTGATTTAGTTGTAAAACTGTAATGCAGTTTGGCTTTTTACTGGCATCTGACTGTTTTTCTAAGAACAGCAACAGCCACAATCAATACCTTAAAGATGAAAACACATCCTGCCCTTTGGGTTATATTCTGTTACTGATGTTATAGTTTCATACCTTTAAATCCATCTGAATGCTTAATGGCTTTGCTCAGTGAAGATAGCCCACTGCTATAGTTTTTACCGTAGGTGAACTTCATTAGCCCTTCCTAAAATAAAGAAATAAATTAAATAAAGCTGATTAATGCTCAGGACAGCTCAAGCAGTCCAGTTGCAGTGGTTTATCAAAGCAAAGCTCTTCATGTACCCTCCAGACTTATGGTTCCTGAATGCTTCAGCCTAGCTGAGGGCCTGTCCCCACTAGGAAAAGATGATGTTTAATCAGTATGAATGAACGTGTGCTGAAATCCTCAGGGAATCCTGGCCTCTTGGTGCCAGTGGCAAAATTTTAAGGAGACACGATTTAGTCCTCTCTATGGAGGAAGAAATTGTAGTTAAAGTGGATATTAGCTGCTCATGGGTTAACACGAGGGAGTTCTTTCCCACTGTTTAGATTATCACACAAATTAGCTGAATGTGTCAAAATGCTTCAGTTTTACCCTAGTATAGAAATGGTCTTAGCTCGAAACCCTCAGTGTTAATTTCCTTTTATGCAAGTTGAGACACGCTTGGCCCGGATGGCAGACAAACTGCTGCAATTCAGTTACAGTAAAGCTAAGGAGCAATAAAATGCTGAGTGTTCTGTAAGCCAGGAGACCACACACGCACTCTTCCTCTTCATCAGAACAAACCCAGCAGAAAAGTGGCATTTTTGCTAATCCCCAGCAAAGCCTCCTGGGCACAGGGTGGGCAGGGGGAGCCCATACCCGGGGCCGATGTGACCCCCTCCCTGAGCCCGGGGGAAGCTCACCCTGTCCCCGTGCCCTCAGCAGAGCTGTCCCCCTGCCAGCACCCCAGGGGGACGGGACACTTCGCTTCTTATTGTCCTAATTCTTGCCACCCTAACTCTCTCCTTCTACACGCTTTGCTAGACTGAGCTGAGTGCCCCTGCGCAGGCAGGCCTGCATTTAGACTTGGGAAATTTGGCAAGTGACGGGAGTTGAGCTTCCTGTCATTCACTGCTGGCAGTCCTTCCTCGCCCCCCTCCGTCGCATCTGATGGTGTAGCCAATAAACTGCAGCTGGGGATGGTGCTGGGGACCACCACACTCACTGCAAAGTCATGGCAGTCTCATGAAAAGGCTCCCACCTTTCCCCCAAATCAGCATTTGGTTACTTTGGTTAATTGTGGCCTTGAAGAGGGCATATAAGTTGTATAGCAGCATTTGGGCTCTAATTACTGTCTCCAGGTGCCTCATGTAATAACACTAAATCACTCTATGTAAGACGCTGTTCAGTAGGACAGGTATTTTTTGTAGTTTCATTATGATGGCAAAGGCTGAAAGAGGAAGAAAGTTGCTGTTGCTTATATTTACACTTCCTGTACCAGTGTAGAAATGTCTGTGCAATCTTCTGATAGTCTGTGATGAAATTTTTAAGGTTGTTTTCCCTTAATTCCCCTTGTAAGGAAGTTTCAGAAGAGTGATAAATGAACAACTGCTTCTCTCAGGCCTCATCAGACCCACCGCAGCTCTCTTCCAAGGCTTCTCTTCACCAGGGAATGTGTCCCAGGCCTCTTCTGCAGGTGTCACCAGGTTGGCAAAGATGGTGAGGGCATTTGCCAGAAATGTACTTTAAAGTCACCGGGATCCCCACAGTGACATATGGGCCTTCCCTGAGGACTCCCTGCCTCTGGTAATCAAAAAGGAAATGGCACCATGCACATCCCATCTGAGGAGCAGAGGCACTGCATGACCAGTGACACCACGTGTGAACCCACCCCAGTGTGACCATTTCCTTGCCTTGGCAGAAACAGGGCAGCTGTCACAGCTGCCGCATTGCTCCCCACTTCTCTGCTTGCAAAGCCTGAGAGTGACCAAACCTGGGGAGATGTTTCTGTTAGGTAGTCCTCTTCGTGAGTCCTCCCTCCAGGGCAGACTTCTTTGGTAACAGTCTTCTTCATGAGCACATTGGTGTCCCAAACACACTGCTTTTTAGATCAGAAAGACTTTTGGTTAGCCCTAGAAGTAAATTACATTGCAAACTTCATTCAAAACATCCTACCCCACACAAGACACTAAATGTGTGTAAAGCATTTGCTTTTGAGAAGCATCTGCAAGGATTTTATTTACATCGTCCTCTCCTTGCAAGATTTTTTAGCTTTAATATTTTAATTTCTGGTGAATTTTGTTTTCTTTCAACAGCTAGCTCGCTGGTCAAGTGAAGAAAAAGACAGACTCTGCTTCTGGGTGGCAGTTATGGTCTTTTGGTGCTTAACAGAAAGTTGATGAAGATTTACATTGGCTTTGTGTATGAAGAACTGTAATGCAGCGTGAGTTACATTCCTCATCCTCAAACCCATTTAATTTTCAAATGATATAGGTAATCATGGGAGGCAGAATTCACTTTGCAATATTGAATTACTATCATCTGGCATGTTTGTATAAATGCCTGGATCAGCTCAAGCACCTTTGTGAGAAATGATCTGTCAGACAAAGTGTGGGAAATGCAGTGCAAAACAACTGTCACCAATCCGTTTGTAGATGTAACAATGTATTTTAGCTGTTCAAGCATAGGAAAGCCTGTTATCATGAAAGCACTGATGAATGCAATGCTTTTTGGTCATGTGGATTAAAGTGCTTCCTGATGTGTAGCATTTGGCAAAGCTTCCTGTATTTTTTC
>NW_009646395.1:284343-295781 GCF_000708025.1 Charadrius vociferus | reverse complement strand
AAGTAAGGTGTCCTCTGCTTATTCCGTTGTCAAGATTAATGCTCTCATGTGAAAAAACTGCAGATGACGGTCACTTCTATAAGTCTATAAGAAGATGTAAGAATCCTGCAGAAAAGCCCATTTGCACCCATGGGACTGTGCATCCTCCCTTCCTCCCCCGCAGAGGAGTTTTCATTTTCCCTTTCCCTCCCAATCTCTATCTACTTATGGGGATAGGAGCAGAGCTCGCCTGTGAGTACGCCCTATGCACTGCTGAAGGTGAGCTCAAACTCCCGTGTGGTCCTCACACCCAGACGCTCCACAGAGTGAGCCAGGACACAGGGTCTTCCAACACACCCCACAGGGTGCCCTCAGGACACCCCTGTTGGGGCTGTGCTCTGCTCCTCAGGCCCTTGTTGGGCTTCACTCATTCTCGCAGCTGAAGATTTCTTCAGATGTGTTTAGCTTATACAGGCGTGTAAAAGCATGGTCAAGGACATATTAGAAGCATGGCCAAGGACACTGAAGATCCCAGCTATGCCCGCTGCCTCCTCTTCCTGCAGCCTTTGTCTCGGCACACAATGTACTTATTAGTTTGCAAGAGGGTACGTCGTTTTCTTGTTCTTACGTAAGTCACATTCCTCCTCCCGTCAAAGAAAGCAATTGTCTTCATGTCCAAAGCCCTTGGACATACTAGGCGCAATTAACGCCTGCTGTATGTCCTCTTTTATCAGGGAAGTCAGAGCAAGGATAAGCTTGGCCAAGGGTGAAACCTCCGTACAGTGTTGTGTTCCTCATGCATGAATGTTATTGCAGCATTTAAAGAACAATAACTTGCTGACATTGTTGCAAGCAATATTTTGTTAATGCATTCACACAGGGTATTGGCCAGCTCTGTCTAACAGCTGCCAAGGGTTACACTTGTGAATACCAAAGAAAGTCACATTTGTTTGCCTGCCTGGGTACAGATGTTGGACCTGAATCACCTCTCAGCACAAGGTCCCCCATCGTCTCCCAAAAACATCTTTTAGCCATTTCATTCCTTCAGGCCACGCTGTGTACCCGGCCTTTAGCTAGCACATCCTAGCCTGCTTTTCCCAGCGGGACCAATGCTGCCTTTGAATGAGGATTGTGCCCAAGCCGGCATGGGGATGGCAGCGCATGTGCACCAGAGCAGGGTGCCTGTTACGTGGGCAAAATGACAAAGTGAGGCTTAGGAGAGTCACGGGAAGGATTATTTGAGCCTATTTCTAATGTCTATTAGTCACAAGCTGGCTGAGCCATCCTCTGATGGGTCTCTAGGTTGCATCCAAAGCCCGCATCCAAAATGAGACTGTTTGGGTCTGAGCGGCTCAGCCTGGCCCAAGTGACGGAGGACCTGTCCTGGGAGAGGCCCTGCTCTGCGTTTCCTCTCCTCTGGGTACTTTGCTTCAGCCGTCAAGGGCACACAAGGGTTGAAACAAAGCCACCAAGTTTTGCTGGAGCAGTTTTTAAGCCTCCGTGCTTTGGTCCAGAGGTCTGGGAGGAGCGCTGGGAGCACAGCAGCACTGGCACACCAATTCCTTCCTCAGTTTCCTTGCTAAAGCCAGCGAACTTCTGAGGTTTCACCATGTCTGTGATCAGGCGCAAACACATGCCCATTTGGTGAGTCATTTTGACTTCCAGTGACTAAGCCATCCAACTTGCAGGAGGGAGGGAAATTATAATAGTAATAACAGTTTGCGCTACCACTGGAAGATTTCAAGTTGCTTTCTAAGCAATTTTCCCTTATCAGGGTTCCTCTGAGAGATGGCAATCTGCAACTGATATTTCATGATCATTTCTGTCTGTTACATTTTTAAACTGCTCGTTGGTTTTTGGCACTTCTGAGACCCTCCCAACTCCTCCCTTCCCCCGGCCATAATCAATGATCATTTCCAGTTTGGAAAATTATACGGTGAGTTGCACTGTAGTGAAAGCAAACTGGAGGCATAAAATACCCATCTGTTTTTTTAATGCAACCTGCCAATTTTAAAAACATCAGCTGTTGCAATGACTGCAAAATAATCAGCTGTCAGATAAGCTGGGGAAGGCAGCTCCACCTATTTAAGCCCTTGGGACTGCTCAGGTACACCTCTAACAGAAAACGAAAGACAGCTCAAGGAGGCAGATGATGCTATAGATTTACATTTTATTAATATTAATTTGGGGACTTCTTCAGTCAGTTTTCCTCTTGGCTTTTCAGCTGTTCCCCCCAATGCCTTGTGCATGGTAAGAATGTGTATAGGAGAGTCTAACTGAGAAGTTATACTAATCATAAATAGATTCTTGATTGAATTGGGAGACATAATGGACCAAGTTAAAGCTGTTCAGCTGAATGCTTGGGCTGTGATTTGATTCTGTAAATGCAAGGAAGATGGCAAAAGGACTATTCTTCCCAGCCAAGAAACTACTGTTATTGCTATAGATTGAGCCAGTAACCACTGAGGATTGTACTGAGGTCTGTCTGAAGGAGACTTGCCTACGCAGCCCCTTTCCCTCTGCATTTTAACAGCTGATTTTCCTTGCTTGTATCTTCTATTAATTTTTATGAAAGTTGCTCAAATTGTAGTATACAGATGAGACAATTTACCTTTTGCTTGCTGGTTTTCAGGCATCAGCAACTTAGTGTGAGTGAGGAACCCAGAATTACTGCAGCTCGGTTGGGATCAACACACAATTACCGCTCCCTGACTCTCCCTCTGCTGTGTTCCTCCTTCCCCCCCAATCTGTAATAAATCAAACTCGCACCAATAAAGAAAAGAGAACAAATCAACTGTCCACAGTGAAGTGTTGTTTAAATAATGACTCAGTCAGGTTAGAGGATAATTTATTTATTTAACCATTAAGAAATAAATTTTACAGGAAGCACAGAAGCAGTCTGACATGGCTGAGTTCTGTCTTGGACACCATAAATGGTTCCTTTCTTGGGAAGAAATCAAATAAAATGTATACAGTTGTATATATGCACATATATATACACACTCCTATATAGATAAGATATGTAAAAATATATGCTTTGTTTATAAAGCTATTACATTTATAAAAAAAGTCCCTACTGTTTATGATGCACACTATGTGCACAATATTTGTATGAATATTGAAAAGTGTAAACTGTAGGTTTTGCTAAATGTAAGCCATATTATCCCAGATGGCAGGGAGCAGTTCTTTCTCTTCATGTACCATCTAGCCATAAATATCGATAAAATGGGCCTTGTCATTTTTATGGCTTTCATGTTGTTATGAAAAGCTGAAAATGCACACAGATAATAAGGAGATATGGATGGCTAATTGATCCATTCATTTTTTTTTCCCAGTAGTATTTATCACATGATGTCAGACTTTATAAAATGTAAGGGAAGTTATATACTGCTTCAGGGATATGTAGCAAAACTGGATGAATTAACAATGACTGATCCTGTTGAGTCATCGTTTTTACCTGTATGTTAATGAAACTCTCCTGCAAACATTTTTTCAGGGTCACCAAAATATGTCGTTTTTAATAAGTTTTGAAAAATGTGTTGAATACTTTTTTGGACAATGATTGGACAATGATTTCAAGAATGACAGAATTGGCTGTTAGAAGCTAGACTTATTTTAAAACTGAATATTCTTTTCCATGTTATAGGACTGGCATTTTAAGCATATTTCTATGTACTATTTAGCATTTGTACTATTCCCCTTCCGGAGTGTAGATCCCTTCCTCTCTATGCTCTCCACAAGTTTATTTTTATTGCTTATTTTTCCTCTGTTTGACCTTCAGTCTGTCTACATGTCTGTCTTTCATGATATTAATTCTGCAACAAGGTATCAAAAATTCAATGCCATTTTACAGGACAGTTTGACAAGACCTGTAGAGTTGCTGTTGCCTACCTGGAGAGGATTTTTTTCCTGTTTTCCACTTTCAGGTTTTGCGCTCTCAGACATTTTATCCCTTTTGCTAACACACATCAGGCACTTCTATTATTGACGCCTTTTAGTGCTGGGATTTAGAGTCTTAAATTTTATTTTGGTTTTTGAGGCCAGGGCTCAGTGGGACATCCTAAGCTGCACTGTTGCTACAGAGATTTCAGCTGTACAGCTATAGATAAGATCAAGTTGCATCTAATCTAGTTGTGTCTTCTAGTTTAGCTTGATGCTTTGCAGGGGACGAATTAGGAGCTACAGAAAAGGTGAAACAGAGCATAATTGAAGTCCACACCAGATTACCTTCAGCTAGACTGTCCAGTTCATTACTGGCCCCCACCCTCCCCACCCCCTGGGCATTACAGTAGAACTCAGATAGTTGAGCTCACGCCTTTCTGTCAGTCTTATGCCCCCCACTAGTGAGATCAGGGAGTATTTCTTACGCATTTCATGTTGGAGCAGAGGTTTGCACTCATACTTGCAGGAATATGAAAAAAAACAGTGCAAGATGAACTTGATTTAGGTGACTCCTCCTCAACAGCACAAATATGTACTTGACAAATACCGAGATATATAGGAACACCAGAAGAATCGTTTAAAGCTAATCCCATGATTTGCCTTCTATCGCCTGATTTGATGAAACTCAAATTTGTCAGCTGTTAGCTGTCAGCTGATCAATCAGCTGAGTGTGTTGGCGATAAAAACATCACTCCAACAGGGGATTTGTAGCAAACTGATAGTGTTGAAATCTTTTTATGGTAATGACGGTAGATATATATATCACTGGATTATCAAAGACAAAATGCAATAAAACAAGATTGTCAAATATATCTTAGTTGGCTTCTTCACTGATTTCTTTCCTTTCTAAAATACCCCATCTACTTGGAAAACACCTAAAACTTTCATAAAGGCATCATATAGAGTTCAAATTTAAAAATGACTGGAAGAAGGTCTCTCTTCCCCTTAAAACTATGGGCAAAGATACTGATACTATTGTGTGACTCTGCCAAGTAATCAAACTGAGTTTATGTAAGTGTTCTTTTTTATGGGGAAATCTCGCCTGTGCTGGAAACAATAGCACAGTATTCATTAACTTTAATAGAAACCGGATTTCCCTCTGACTTTTATTATTTGGTTTTTTATGGACAAGCTATTGGAAACAACATGAATGAGTTGGTCATATATAGTACTGAATGGTCTATAAAAATAGACAGATACATACCTGTGCATAGACAGTAAAAAGTAATCAGTGTTACGAAGAAAATACGGTCTGATTACATTAGAAGCTATGTATTCAATAAGACGGTCCTCAATACACTAATAAATTCGACAGAACAGACAGTCCCCAGTGCTGCAGAATACATACAGTGTACAAGATTTTAATGTAGCTTTGTGAATCTCCCTTTCCAATGCTTGCTTTTTTTCTCTTTGGGTACTGATATTCTTCCTCTGTTCTGGACTACATTCTCTTTTTGTCTGGAAGGAGAAAACTGGGTTTGCTGGCTTCACTTAAACCCTTGTCATAGGATGTTTCCACCCCTAAAAGAAAGCACTAACATGTACAGGCCACAAAAATAAATATATATCCACCCAGCAATTTTACACAATACTTCAGTTTTAAAGCTAACAATGATATAATTTCATCTGAACATAGGTAGATTTCCCAAATCACTACAGATATACATGATGGTTTCCAGCACTGCATTGCTAGTAGCAAGTAATACAAATATACAGGTGATTGACTGAGGTATAGGTTTGTCGTGGTTTAGGCCTCAAACCAGGACAAGGTTGTTGTGTAATGGAAAGCTGATCTTGATGATGTATAAAAGGAACTTCAGAACAAAATTTCTCAAAGAAAGGAAAATGGCACAAGACCATGAAGCTGACACAATATACACGTGGAAATATACATGGTATACGTGGTGAAAAGATCCAGTTGTCATATTCTAGGTCCAAGACTCTTTAAATGTCTGGAAAGATTCTCCTCTGGAGGTGCAATGTGTCTGGCTAAGTGCCAAGTGCCACGTTTTTATCAGATGGGTTTACATGACTCCATCATCTTGGACCACAGCTCAGGGTATGATGCTTTGGTTCCTGACTGCATCACGCATAAGAGGGTGAAAATAGTTCACACGTTTGTCATGACGCAGTCTAGCATCTGTAGCTACACAATATTCCCCACTTTCAGGGTTAGAGTTTAGTGGCTTCATAAACAGATCCATATGACCTATAGTTATACTGAACTATAATGTGTACATCTCTGGCAAGGCTTAAGTACAAATCACTCCTCTTGCTGTTTTGCTTTGTGCAATCGATGGTGCATAACCTTTATGATCTATCTGGTTGTTACGTAGGTCTTTTCTCTGCAGGTATTGGTTCACAGTGGCACATTCCATCATGACTAGCAAAATGGGATCTTTAGCTCAGGAAAAGAACATCAGTGGCAAATAATCAACAACCCCCCTATTTTGCTACAGGCATAACAGATTTGAAATCACTTCACCTTTAACTTTTAAGGTGGATTATTTACTGTTGCACCATCAATCATCTATATGATAGAAGAGGCATTTCATTTATTTTGTTTTCTTGTTTTATAAGGTCTGTGGCTCTACTGCAGCTCCTTACTGTGATCATATTTCATGGAAATTGCATCTTCTTGAGCCTTTGCCTTAGAAAAACCTTTCTTCTCCACTGGGTGTTTAGAATATATGAATATACTTCTTGATTTGAGTTACTCTAGTGTTCAAATGCCCAATATTTCTTCTGTCTTTGGACTGTATAGAACAGTCATTAAAATACCAAGGAACTAAACCTTTTTTTTTTTTAAAAAAAAAAGCTATTTAAGTTTTTCTCTCTCTTAAAATAGAAGAATGATTGCAATGCCTACTGTGGTCACAGTTTGACATGTTGATGTCTCGCATTTCTCTGTTGAAGCTGTTTTACTGTATAGAGAAAAACATCCCGTTCTTTTTGGTCTTTTGAGAAATATAACTGCTGTTGTACCCTGTTGTGAAATTAATTTTATAAATTTGCTTCCTATTAAAAGGCTGGATACCTAAGACAGCAGGGGATATAATTAAAAGCCCTTTTAAAAAAATCATGGATGTAATAAAGTTAACCAAGCAATTTCAGAAATATGGTTTGTGTAATTGAGAAATAATGAAGTGGTGCTTGTTGAGGTCCACGCTGGCATCTGCTCTGAAATGCAGTAAAGCATTTGCAAAGTTTAGAAAGACACAAAAAGAGCAAGATGCTTGGAAGACAAAAAGTATTCACTCCATCTGATGATATAGCCAGAGCACATTATGACTTGAAGGGGAGAGCGAAGGGAATGTTTCACTCGGCATGAAGGAGTCTAAAACTCATCCACACCCTTTCTTGTGAAAACAATAGCTCAACAGCTCTAAGTATTTGGCAAGTTAAGCCATGCAGGCAGTAGGAGGTATAGAGATTATGTAATTCATCAACTATCTCCCATTTGCATTAAAATGGGCCGACACAGCTTGTATATAAAGTCCACTACAGGCCATATTTTCAGTTTTATCTATAATTGCCTTGCCCTGCTACGCTCAATACTCTTCTCCCACAGCTTTTTCTGCAGGTGAAAGGCTTATATTTTATGGACTTGGCTTCCCTTAGGAGAAGAGATTGGAGGTGGTTTAAAGCCTCCAGAGCATCGCTGTCAAAGGCGGTTGAAAACGGTTCTAAAGAGAGTCAGATATGAAATGGAAACTTACTGTGAAGAACTGGCTGCTCCTGGGCGCATCCACAGGCACCGCAGCCTGGCCGGGGCGGTTTTGAGGACAGAGTGAAAGTTAGTGCATGGAGCTGGTGGATTGGTATAGCCACCTGCTTGGCTTACATGGACCAGGAGAGCACAGAGTACGGGGCTTGCATTTTGCTGAGTTTCTGTTTTATCTGCATCTGTCATTTTCTATTATTTTCAAAGTCGCCTTTAAATAGAAGTGGAAGCTACCTTAAAGCCATATTGCCCCCTGCATTTATATTCTAGTATTGCTCTGAGCACTGTGATGAAATAAAACAGGACCAGGCTCATCTTTTTTCTCTCCTTGTCTCCCTTCCTCTTTTATATATCCCAAATAAGTGTGATCTGTTCACCTGTGATGCACTTTTATAGAGGAATTTGTCCAGGCTTAAGATCTGATAGCTTCTTAGTAATGACAGCTGACTGTTTTTCAAAACTCTTCTGTAGCATTTCTTTACTATGTATAAAGATTTCCTTTCTGAGATTTTTTTTGCTGTATTTTTAAAAGTCCTTCAAAAGTGTATCCATACGGCAGCTATTCCATTATCTACCTCCTCCTGATTTTTTAAGATGGTTGGCTGTGTACAACAGTTACCCTTCTGAGATTATAACTAATTTCTCAACTGTTTACTGGCCTTTATCTTTGATATAGCCATAAAATAATTTCTAAAGGAAGTGTGCTCTTCAACAGTTTGATTCATTGTGATTATTCCTGCTCTTTCGGAAACGAGCAGCTGATAAATTCGCTGAAGCAGACCTGTGTGATGCCACGTTTATGGAGTGCTTTCTCGGAGCAGAACAGTATGTTATAGCTTTAGCCACAAAGTGCAATCTAAAAATAATTCTGCTTTGCTCAAAAGACGTGTGTGAATTGATTATTTTTCTCCTTCAGAGGTGATTTAAGCTATTAAAAAGTAGGATGAGTTCAAGAAAGGGAAAAGTGATTAGGTCAGATGGATTTTATCTCTACTCTATGAGCTTCTGGCTTTCTTGTGAGAATTGTTAGTTTTAGCTTTGAAATAAATCACTTACCACTTGCCTATTTAAATAAGACTTTACTTTTGGCAAACAACTAATGTTGAAGTTTTAATGAGGAGTGGAAATGAAAAACATGACTGTCAGGTAACTTTAGTTCATCTTATTCAAGATGGAGCTGTAAGTGTTTAATGCAGCTGTTAATTTTCTTTGGCATTGAGAAGAAAACAGATTTCACTCAGTTGCTACAGCTTGCAGCCAAGAAATGCCAATCTAATAAAATACCTTCAGAAGCTGAAGTTTAGATCCACATTTTGTGCAAGGTGTGAACCCACAAGGAAACAGAAAGGAAAGAGCTGGCCGTTTCCTGAGCTGCTGGACTTGACGGAGGACCAGCATGTTCCTGACGATGCGGCAGGCCTTGGTGATGCTCAGGGAATCTGCGATTGCAGGGATCTGCTTCCCGGGGCTCCGACTCACTAGGCAGTTTTTGGGACACCTCAGCTGTGATCCCCTCTGCCTGACCTCTGCCTTCCTGCAGCACGCCTCTCCTGCAATGTGTTCCTTCCACGAAGGACAGCCATTTAACCCTGGTTAACTCCTGTCCTGTCCACCTTTGGCAAAGCTTCTTAAGTGACTCCAATTTCTTTGCCCCTGCTTCTTCCCAGTCTGCAATTAGCCAAGAATGCCAGTGTCTCCGCTGGCCTTCAGCCAAGTCCTGGAAGCAAATGAGATTGTAATTACCTGCAAGATCTCTGGATTAAGTGCAATAGAAAGCTGGCAGCAACAGTAACTGCATTTTTTAAAAGCTTTTCTTTTTTTTAAACTAAAATACCAGTCAGAGGAATACTACAACTTGCACACTGGATACTCTATCACAGTTTGAATACTGAATGCATACAGTAATTTAAAAATCTCTACAGTCCATGATTTAAGATTTCTAATGCTGTCCCACAATTTCAATCTGTAGTGTCTCTTAAATACTCTTGAAGACAGTCCTAACTGTTGACGAAGCTCAGTTGATGAAGGGAAAGGTGGGCTGTAGTTATTGGCAGCTATCTAGAAAACTTCTAAAATGTTTGATATGGGAGGTTTTTTGAAAACGAGCAAAACCCCCAATCAGTTCAAAGGTTGTTAACATCAATAACTAGCAGGTAATAAAAAAGTTTTCATACAAATTGTCATCATTTGATGTTTCTAAGGTGAACTGGGCACCACAAAGCTGGCAATAGTCCTGCTTCAGGCTGCCTGCAGATGCAGGCAGCTGGTACGGAATCACTTTAAAAGGTTCCGTGCTTCTGAAGATTTCTTCATAACCACCAAATACGTGATTTATAATTCTGTATATTTAGGGATTGTGAAATAATTCTGAAATAATCCTTCATGAGGGGCAAGAGAGTGGTAACATGCCAGGGAATGCACACAAACTTGTGCTTTTGTCACCAGCAGTGATTTATGTTTGGGATAGACCCAGGGGCTCTGTCGAAACAGGGGACTTGGAATAACTTCCATACTTACGGGTCAAGAAGTATACTGCGGCCACCTCCAGAGGAGATACAAAACACTTACAGTGCTCTCACCCTTTTCCTGCTTCCACAGAAAATGGGGCAGATGGAGTACATTTAGTTCCCCAGTTCGTACAGTCCAGAGGTTAGACGCATAGTGTGAATAAAACATTATCATTCTCACGGGTGTCTATAATTCTCATCATTTCATCTAACTGCTGAATTATACTCAAGGATTTAATAATAATACATGTCTGATTTATTGTCCTGGCTGTAAGTCAATGGAAAATGATCGGCAGCAAAAATGCCCATTAGTATTGGCATGGCATACAAAGAAGCTTTCACCAGTTGTGCTGCAAACCTAGTTTTCCCCTCTGAAGAATGGCAGAGGTATTCGAGTAGGATTTTTCCAAATTAGCTGTAGTATTATTCAGAGAATAGAAGCATTTAAGTGGAGAGAAAAATCAGTGCTTGTCTCGGTTGTCTCTTGAATGGGAGGTTATCCTGAAGGAGACTGGCAATGAGAGTTATTAACTCAGCGGCTGTGGTGAGGGCTTGTTTTGTGAGAAAGGTTATATACTAAGATTTTGACTAAACTTTTTCTTTACAGATGACTGAGATTATTCTATCATGAAGTACTGATAAAGCTGGAAACTACAATGAATGCTCCCACTAAAACCATGTTAGACATGGGTATTTTCTTGTACAGTGAAGAGGAAGGAATTTTCTTTTTAAATTTCCTTGTTGTCTGGGATGGGGACTCTGAGCTTCTGTATGTTTAGGGAAAGGCTTTACCAGATCAAGAATTACAACATGCTTTGGGGAAACATCTTTGTTCTATTAAATGCTAATTTCTGCACATAGGACAATGTTTTGAGGGGCCAATTAGCAAATGGAGGGGTTTCTGTGGGTCTTATATTCCCAATCTCAGTTCTGATTGCAGATGGAATTTCCTGCGCATTTCTCCAGAAGCTGAATGCTCGCTTTTGCTCTTTCTTCCTGTTCATGATGTCACATTTTCGTTCAAATAATGACTAAATGAAAAACACTCACATTTCCAAGGAGACCAACCAACAACATTTCATACGAAGTAAAACTTGCAGATATTTATCA
The DNA here is from genome assembly GCF_000708025.1 of Charadrius vociferus. NCBI lineage: Eukaryota > Metazoa > Chordata > Aves > Charadriiformes > Charadriidae > Charadrius > Charadrius vociferus. The sequence continues at coordinate 284,519 of NW_009646395.1, read as the reverse complement.
TCTGTTTCATCCCGATAAGATCACTTGTGTTTCATGAAATGCTTTTTAGCAGACTGAGGACACGGGTGCCCACTGTCCCACCAGCACAGTGCCCCAGAGAGATGGGGCTGTGCGGGGAGAATTGGGCTCAGCACCATCTTCCGGCTCCCTTTCCTTTTCTTCTCGCCATCAAGCTC